>NW_025799870.1:78316-334415 GCF_021613505.1 Equus quagga | reverse complement strand
GTGTTCCCGCGCGGCGCGCGCGCACACACCCCGGCGCACACACGCGCGCTCACACTCGCGCACCCTCCCTCCGCCGCGGTGACCTTGGGCGCGGAAGTGCGCAGGCCGGCCCCGGGTGCGGTCCGGCCCCGCGCCGCCTCTGCATCCCGGGTGCGCGTCGGGGACGGCCGGAGAGGGCTGGCCCGCGCGGCGGGGGCGGCGGTCGGGCTCCGGGCGCGCGTCCGTCCGAGGGCGGCACGCGGGGCGGCTCGGTGTCGGAGGGGTTGCGCCCTGACCGGGGCTCCCGCCGGGCTCGGCCGACCTGGCGAGATGCGAATACCTGGGAACTTCCTTCCGCTGGAATTTTCTGGAAGGAAGCTGCAGTCTGAGAGGATTGATGGAGAGTGCAGTGATTGCGTTCTGCAGAGCTTTCCTAGGAAGGGAAAACGAAGCCTGTCGTTGGGGGTGGGCGCCGGGAGAGACCGAGTTCGTGAGCGCCCTTGGGGGTTGAGGACGCCCCTCTCGAGGCTGAGATTTCAGACGGGGGTCGGGGCGCTGACCCCCAGTCTTCCCAGCTCCACTCCCCCAGCCTTCGTTAGGGAGAAGACGCCAGAGAATTGTAGTAGCTAGTGATTTGTAGAACGTTCATTGTCAGACTTGGTAATTATCGTTGAAGGTTGCACGACGTGTTTATGTCAAAATTGTGGGTCGTAGGGATTAGTTTCTTGAGGGGAATAAAATGGCATTTCTTTGTTTTTAATCTTCTGGTAGTGAAATGGTTCCTTTGAAATGGGTAGGGCAAAAAGGCCTTCAGTCATCTCTTAATGTTTAACTTAGAATTTTGTTTTTTTTAAAGACTTTCAGTGATCCCCAAAATTTCCCTAGTATTGCTTCTGACAGTACCTTTAATTATCAAATCAGAACACAGCAACACTGTTTATGTCGTTTTGGACTATCTGTAGCAGTGCTGCCTAAAGTGGCATTCTTTGTGACACTAGTTCTGAGACATGCTACGAGGAACACAAAGGGTTCCCTGGTCGCCTAAGTTTGGGAAACTGCTGTGTTCTTTCCTTCTCCCTTAGGGTCACGATTCGCTGTATCACATTAAGGGCGCTGAGAAATTGCAGTTTGCCATATTTGGCCCTAGATCCCTTTTTGTTTTTTCCTGTGTTATCTATTAACACCCGTGAAATCCAGCGAAGTGTTGGTCGTGGGTGTTCTTATAATGTGTTTTCGGTGATCGTACCTTTCCCTTGTGAGCTGGGAGGTTGATGTGGTTTGTGTGTGTCTGTGCATCTTATGGGTGGGCCCTCAAATCTGGCTCTTGTCCTGTTGATAAGATATGAGAGTTATTAATTTGAAGCCTTCACTAGAAGAAATTTGATTAGTGTTTTCACTTCCTAATGACTTACCCCATTGCACACACAGTTACAACCTCACAGGCTGCACTCCTGAATTGTAGCATTTTTTTGCCTGGTGTAGTAGAAATGGGTGAAAAGCGTACGACTCTTTCTGAAGAGTTAATCACGTGGATTATTTAGACATTAAAAATAATGCCGTTAGAGATTTCTTTTGGTTTAGCTGGGAGCAGGATCTTAATTTGCTGAGAAAGAGCTGGTAATATATAGCCATGTAAATACTTCCTCATTTATTAGATGCTTAATTAAGTGTTTTCTTTCCCTTTTCCCTGAATGGAAAGAAATTGGGAGAAGGGAATGAACTCTTTTGCCCAAGTATTGTGCTCAGTTTGGCAGACATTATGGTATCGGGAAAAGGGCCTGGGCTTTGGAGTCGAAGGTGGCGGTGGTGTGGCCTTGACTCCGGCCATGTTCCAGCCCCACCCCGACTGGTCCAGAGCCCCAGAGCTGGTGCGTCACGTGGCCTTTTTAAACTTTCAATTCCTCAGCCATGAACTGGGATGAAACCTACCACATAAGGCTATGACGAGATTGAAATGAAATGGATTTGTGGAGTTCCTGAAATATAGCAGCTCGTGCCAGTCGTTATTGATTTCCTTCCCCTTGCTTTTGAACTTTTCTATAGTTATTAGGGTATTTTTTTCACGTTGAAGTAAACAGTTTGCTTACTTGTACCCCAGTATTCAGTTTAATTTTTAATTAAGTCTTTATTGGGTGCTTATTTTATGGCCTTAAAATTGCCATAAGTTCTTTCTGGAACAAGTCATGTATGGGCATAATACGTAAAGGTGTGTCCTTAGAGACTTTACAGTCAGGTAGGGAAAATATACATGCAGGTGATGAGGCAGTTCTGTGCCGAGGGGATCTGGGAAGAGCAGGTGATGCTCCAGCAGGGTCAAGAATACAGAACCGGGGAGGAAGGGCGTCTGGATGGAGGGGCAGCAGGAGCAGAGGTGTGAAGAGAGTGGGTGAGACTGTCCTGGCTTTGGATCCTAACCAGAAGATCACCTCATGTTATCGATTACTCCTGTGAGGGTGTTTGTCTGTAACACGGGATGACAACAGCTGCCTCATCAAGTGCAGGCCTCTGTGTGGTGAAGTGCTTCCTAGGGCTCCTGGGTGTGCTAAGTGCGCTGTGGGTGTTGGTCTGGGTGATGCTACCACAGCTGACGCTCCCTGCAGTTTGGCACGGCCAGTTGTCTAGAGATGAATTTGGGGCCAGATTTTAAGTAGTTCTACATATCACATCAGGGCAGTTGGTGTTTATCCTGTAGATGGGTACAAGCCATTGAAAGGCTTTGAACGGCATGAAAGGTAGATTGGAGGATTCTGCCAGTGTAGAATCTCTAGTCTCCAGGGTCTAGCCTGTTGGGGAAGGCAGATGACATCATTTGAGGTCAAGGGAATTGGTCCGGGAGTCACTAGAATGTGAAATGCATTACCTTTTTTTTTGAGGAGGGGACGGAGGAAGGATCCATTCACTATGGATATTATTTTATCCAAATGTTGAGAGTCAATGAAAAGAGTAGTAGTAAAAAGCATCTTTTATAGCGCTCTAGATGTCTTTAGAGTGTAGTAACATCTTAAGAAGGAAAGGCAGGGGCTGGCCAGGTGGTGCCCTGGTTAAGTTTGCACGCTCTGCTTTGGTGGCCCGGGGTTCGCTGGTTCGGATCCTGGGTGGGGACATGGCACTGCTTGGCAAGCCATGCTGTGGGAGGCATCCCACATATAAAATAGAGGAAGATGGGCATGGATGTTAGCTCAGGGCTAGTCTTCCTCAGCAAAAAGAGGAGGATTGGCAGCAGATGTTAGCTCAGGGCTAATCTTCCTCCAAAAAAAAAAAAAAAGGCAGAACAACTTTTTTTTTTAACTTAGACTGTATTTGTTTATAGTAAATTGTTCGGTTTACTTATAGTTAAATCTTTATAACCTAGATTTAATTTTTGAACCTGTCTACAAATGATTTATATATCTGTAAATGGTGTATGTAAACGTATATATTTACATGGGTATCTATCTGTTATAGATGTGTATATCTACATGATCTGTATATCAAGTAATTCTGTATTTGAATTAATATTATAGTTTGAGTTTCAGGTCCTGACAGAAGTGATAAGAATGTTCTTTTTCCTTTGTGCATTGTTGGGTGGTGGTGGTTGTGAGTTTCTTTCCTTTTGCTTTCTGTCTTTGAGGATCACTGGACCCATGGATTTTTGTGTATTCAGTGTGTTTTCCTCTGCTTGTGCTATCTTGTTCATGGCGTGGTCCTCTCAAGCTAGTTCTCTTCACTTGGGTGGGACCCCATTAAGCTTTGAACCGTTTCTTGCCTTCTGCACCAGATGTCTGACACTCCCTATGCTTTTCCTGCCCAATACCCATCAGCCAGTCCTTTTAGCTCCTTTTACTGGGGAGTGGAATTTAGATACCAAAATCTGGTGCTGTGTGACCTTATTACTTCTGAGATGTCCCTGCTTTCATTGGACAGACTTGGGAAATATATAAATTTTGATTTTATATTGATATTTCCAAATCAGATTTAACATAACGTGGTTTTTACTTTCTTCCCCTCTCCCTAAAGACACAGTACATAGTTTATGTTCTAGTTGTAAGTACTTCCAGTTCTGCTCCATGAGCCGCCGCCACTGCATGGCTGTGGACAGGTGAGTGTTGTGGTTCCGTGCCCAGGAACTGAACCAGGGCCACTGAACCTTAACCCCTAGGCCATCAGGGCTGGCTCAGCGTTACATGCTTTTTACTTTGAGTTTATCCTTTTTTCTCTAACATTGAAAAGTTGCATTTTTTCTTTTTTCTGCTTTATCTCCCCAAATCCCCCCAGTACATAGTTGTATATCTTAGTTGTGGGTCCTTCTCATTGTGGCATGTGGGACGCTGCCTCAGCATGGTTTGATGAGCAATGCCATGTCCGCGCCCAGGATCCAAACTGGCGAAACCCTGGGCCGCCGCAGTGGAGCGTGCAAACTTAACCACTCGGCCATGGGGCCGGCCCCCGAAAATTTGCATTCTTAGCAACATTAATTTATCCTACAGTTAATTTATCCTAAATGTAGTAGTTTGAAAATACTAATAACAGTAAAGTGATTGTAGTTTTATATTTTATTATAGTCGTTTTGTTCTTAAAGTGTATCTACATAAGGATGTACAGTTGACATTCTGAATTATAAATTTATTTGAAAACATTTTCTCCCTGATCATGTTACCACCTTGATTATTGGTTTCATTTCTTTGCATAAAATCCTCAACTTTTAAGGGTTGCTTGAATTTTTTATTTAATGCATGTTTTCCAGTATATAAAATCCTTATGTAGGGCAGAAGTCGAAGCTGGATCACAGAGGTATCTTCACAGTCTGGCTTCCATCAAGTCCCCACACTGTTCCTTCCTACCCCATTTTTATTCATTTCTGCTTTATTTTTCCAGTGTTTTGTTTTTGCAAAATATCAGCACATACATAATTTTTGTTTTCCTTCTTTTCTTAAATAAAAGACAGAAATCTACATCCACTGTTCTGGCTTTTCCTTTTCCCTTAGTGTATTCTGGAGATCGCCTTAGAGAAGCTCTCTTCCCCTTTTATGCTTGCAGTTCGCCTCCTAATGTGAACACTTGCATTGTTTATATTCTGTTAGTGTTATAAGTATTGCTTCAGTGAATAATCTTGTGGATATATTGTTTTGTATTTGTGCAGGTATAGCTTTAAGATATTGAGATTGTTGGGTAAAAGGTAAATATGTTTGTAATTTTGTTAGTGTCAAAAAATTACATTTTAAAAAGGCAGATCTGATTATGTCACCTTTTACTTAGAACGCGATGGCTTCCCTTTACTTTAAAAACAAAACTTCACGGCGTGGCCTTCAGGGCGCACACAGTGTTCATCCTTTGGGGCCTCAGCCTCACCTTGCCCCACATCTCCCAATTTCCCTGCTCTGGTGAGGTGGGCCTTTTCCCATGTCCTGTGCGCACCGTCTCCTGCTCTGGGGAGCTGGCACTCCTCCTTTTCCTCGGCCTGGAATGCCTGTCTCTGCTTGTTTCAAGTGTCTTTAGTCTTCCTTAGGGCTTGGCTCGGTCGTCGCTTTTTCATGACGTTCTTTTTGTGTGAGCTTGCAGATTTTCATAATGACAGTGGAATAGCCCAGGGAACCCCCACATATCCATCACCCGCTACAACAGCTGGTTTTCTCAAGTTTTTGAGTTCTTTTCTTGAGCTCCCTGAAGTCAAGTCCTCCCTGTAGAGACGTTGCTGTCTTGCCTGGTGCTTATCAAAATTACAGTGTTAGATTCATTTACGTCATTCAATGCATTTTTGTTTTCCCAAAAATGCTGACCTTCATGAAAGCAGAGACTGTTTTTGTCCATAATTACTTTTCTAGTACTTCGCGCAGTGCCTGGATTGTGAGTGCTCAGAGCCCCCTGGGGCAGTTGCTAGAACTGTCCAGGGGAAGATCAAGGCTGGCCACTTGTGTCCCGTGTGCTGCACAGGGGGCTGTCAGACTGGTGACTGAGGGATCGGAGTTAACACGGCGGAGGAGCTGACAAAGCGTCTTGTAGGTGAGGCCATTGTCTGCATGCCCGACGCTGGAGTCCCTGGGGTGGACATTTGGGAAAGGAGGATGGATTACAGTGGGGAAGAACATGAGCAAGCTGGGAGCCACAGCCAGACGGGTTGAAAGCCATTTCAGGTCTGCTTCTCTGACCTTGGCTGTATAGGCGTCCTGCAGGAGCTGGACCCTTGTCGTGGAGCTGACCACACACACTGGGCCCAGGGGGCAGAGAACTCGGGGAGCCTGGGGAAGGTGGAGGAGTGGCAGCCGCTGCAGGCCACCCATGACGGCCTTGCATCCGTCAGCGAGGTGAACGCAAGGCCAGCGGGGGCAGGCTACAGAGGTGCCCCCAGGTGTGCCCCTTCAGGTGCACCCCTTCAGTTGCACCTCCCGCCTGCTGCCCAGGAATCTCTTTGGTGGTCCGCCCAAACCAGAAACAAACGGGAACGGAAATTCTGGAGAGTGTGGTTCAGCCTAGCCAAGTTAAAACATTACAGAGCCAAATGATGAGCTTGGAGTTTTTGAACTCCCAGCTCGGGTTCCATATAAAGGACCTGAAAGTTTCTATGATTGCTCTCAAGTGCAAAGTGGATTCCC
Organism: Equus quagga; assembly: GCF_021613505.1. Taxonomy (NCBI): domain Eukaryota; kingdom Metazoa; phylum Chordata; class Mammalia; order Perissodactyla; family Equidae; genus Equus; species Equus quagga. The sequence continues at coordinate 327,867 of NW_025799870.1, read as the reverse complement.
AGTGTAAGCGAGAGCATCGATTGGTAAGGAATGGGATCCTGAAAATTGGGTTGGGGCATATGTCAGGTTCTGATTAAGCTGGTGACCTTGAACCCCTAGATTCTGTTGGGCTATCTTTGCCAGTAGAAGCAGCCTTTCCATCCCCTGCCTGAGGAACTTAATCTCCCTTTGCCTGAGAAACCTGTAATTGGCCTTCCCTAGGGTAGTCCCATCAGACCCCAGAGGGCGAGGTGTGAAGTGTGACCCTTGAGGAGATGTGCCTCCCTCCAAAAGATTGTCTGGTTTGCCACTGTATAGATAGCAGCCTGGGGAATGTCTGTGAGAAGGGATCTGAAGGGTGTGGGATAATGGTGGAAGGAACCTGAAGTTGGTTAGACCGAATTTATCGATGTGGGCCCGTAAGCAGAGATTCTGAGTTCAGTGTTGCAGCTTGAGGGGTCAGAAAGGGCGCTGGTTGATTGCCTGAACCAACCCAAGAGCTGGCCTGTGCTGAGTGGAGCTGAGATGCCTGAACTGCCTTGGTGTCCCACAGAGGACAGGATCCTGAAGCTGAGGGAGGTGGGAGTGTTGGAGGGGATTTGTCACGAAGGGCCTGCTTGCCGGCCCAGGATGATTCCAAGCTCTGCCCATCCCACAGCCGGAAGACAGTAGCGAGGGAGCCCGGTATCTTGGGAGCTCTGCTCGCTCCTCTCTAGGTCAGTCCCAGTGGGGGCTGCGGTGGGGAAGGCACTGACTCACTGGGCGAGATGGATCCTGGGGTGGCAGGTCTGTTGAAGGGTCTTTTTGTTCAGAATTAATCTCTGGATTACAACTACTGGTCATTTTTTGGTTTACTCTGGTATTATCATTTAATCCTATGAAGTTTTTCCTTTAAATTGAGTCAGTAAAAGGTAAAAGCAATCTTGTGTACTTTACGTTCATAATTACTCATCACCACACTTTTTTAAATATTAGCCCATAAAGTAAAGTTCACCTAAAATAAATACAGTAGTGTCCCCCTTATCCACAGGGGACACGTTCCAAGAGGACCAGTGAATGCCTGAAACCAAGCACAGTACCAAACCCTATATATATACTATGCTTTTTTCCTGTACGTGCATACCTGTGGTAACATTTAACTTATAAATTAGGCACAGTAAGAAATTAACAATAGTAGTAATAAAATAAAACAATCACAACAACATACGGTAATAAAAGAGCAGATTTTAGCACTCTCAGCATACAATATCTTTTCTTTCTTTATTGAGGTGAGAACTTCCATCTTGTCACTTAAAGGAAGCACTTTACAGCTTCTCTTTGGCGTATACGAATTGCTAGCATCACTACTCTTGTGCTTTGGGGCCGTTATTAAGGAGAATAAGGGTTCGGTGAACACGAGCTCCATGAACACCACTCCATGAACACCACGACAGTTGATTTGATAACCCAGGTTGCTACTAAATGACTAACAGGCAGGTGGTGTCTCCATCATGTTCGTTCTTGGGGTTGTATATTCTATGGGGTTTTACAAATATATAACAGGTATCCACCATTATGGTACCATACAGAATAATTTCACTGCTGTAAGAATACTCTGTGCTCTGCCTTTTTGTTTTTTACTGATTTCTGTTTTTATTGTGGTGAGAACACTATATAATTAAAAGCTTATGATAATTTTTGAAGCTTGCTTTATGGCCCAGCATATGATCAGTTTTTTTTTTTGAGGAAGGTTAGCCCTGAGCATACATAGTTGTGTATTTTTAGTTGTGGGTCCTTCTAGTTGTGGCATGTGGGACGCCACCTCAGCGGGGCCTGATGAGCGGTGCCATGTCCACGCCCAGGATTCGAACCAGAGAAACCCTCGGCTCCTGAAGCAGGGCGAGAGAACTTAACCACTCAGCCATGTGGCTGGCCCCCAAGATTTGTTATTTTTAGTCTTAGTGAATATAGCTATTTTAACAGCGTGAGGTGGTATCTTAGTGTAGTTTTGATTTGCATTTCCCTGCTGATTAGTGATGTGGAACATCTTTTCATGTGTTTATTGGCCATCTATATCCTCTTTGGAAAAATGTCTGTTCATCTCCTCTGCCCATTTTTTGATCGGGCTGTTTGCTTTTTTATTGTTCAGTTGTGTGAGTTCCTTACATATTATGGAGATTAACCCCTTGTCAGATATATGATTTGCAAATATTTTCTCCCAGTTGATAGGTTGTCTGTTTGTTTTGATCTAGTTTCTTTTGCCTTGCACAAACTCTTTAGTCTGATGAAGTCCCACTTGTGTATTTTTTCTTTTGTTTCCCTTGTCTGAGAAGACATGCTGTTCAAAAAGATCCTTTTAAGTTCGATGCCAAGAGTGTACTCCCTATAGTATCTTCCAGGAGTTTTATGGTTTTAGGACTTGTCTTCAAGTCTTTGATCCATTTGGAGTTTATTTTTGTGTATGGTGTGAGATAATGGTCTATTTTCATTCTTTTGCATGTGGCTGTCCAGTTTTCCCAACACCTGTTTATTCAAGAGCCTGTCTTTTCTCCATTTTATGTTTTTGGCACCTTTGTCAAAGATTAGCTGTCCATAGATGTGCGGTTGTATTTCTGGGCTTTCAGTTCTGTTCTGTTGATCTGTGTGTGTGTTTTTGTACCAGTACCATGCTGTTTTGATTATGATGGCTTTGTAGTACATTTTGAAGTCACGGATTGTGATGCCTCCAGCTTTGTTCGTTTTTCTCAGTATTGCTTTAGCAATTCAGCGTCTTTGGTTGCCCCTTATGAATTTTAGGGTTCTTTCTTCTATTTTTGTGAAGGTCATTGGGATTCTGATTGGGATTGCATTGAGTCTGTAGATTGCTTTGGGGAGTATGGACATTTTAACTGTGTTTATTCCAGTTCATGTGACATCATGCAGATTACATTTTAAAAATTGTTTGAAGTAATTTGAGGCCTAGAGTGATATTTCTAGAGAGGGTTCACGCTTGCTTCTGCCAGCTATCTGAGGGAGTGGGCCGTCTGGGGTGGCCTCAGCTCCGTTTTTAGGGTGCAGATGAGCTGGAGACCACGCTGCAGTTCTCAGCCTGGCTGCTTTCACTCCCCCAGCTCTGGAGAGCCGCTCCGGATTCCGCTCACAGCAGCATGGGTTCGCCAGCTCCCTCCTCCCTTCCATGGTCTCTGCTTCCTGGTCTGTGGCTCCTTGCTTTGCAGAGCTGTCAGCCTTTCAGCTGCCCCTTATCACTTGGCAGTTACTCTCAGGGGTGTGAGTGGTTCCAAGTCTGGAGCAGCCCTCCCTGGATCCTGCCTCTGTGAGCCTTGCCATCTTCAAGTCCTGTGAGGTGTTGAAGCACGCTGAGTGTGTGTGTCAGTGTGTGTGTTCAGGTTCTTGTCATGGAAGTTTTCAGTCCTACAAAAGTTAAGAAGATAGTGCAGAAGAGCCCTTTGTCTCTTTGACACCACTCAATGATGTCTTCCTGGCTTTGATGTCTTCCTGGCTTCTGGTATGACACGATGTTCCGGGCTCCTCACACATTTCCTGGCCCTGACCTGGAATTAACCATTCCTGTAAGAAACCCTGCTTCCTGATAGTTTTTGTTAGCGGTGTTCTTGTAGGTTTTACTTTGGTTTTCTAGCTTTCAGGAGCGTGGTCTAAATTAGCCTTCTCTCACTACCAGGACTTGTCCATTTCTTTTTACATTGATGCCTGCGGCTGGCCTTTAAAGACCCAGCAAGGGTTCAGGGTTACTTCTTGCCAGTGGTCTAGGCAGGGGTGTTGTGCCATGGACCTATGGCAGTCTGGTGAAACCTACAGATACTTTCTCAGAATGTTTCTGAATACAGTAAGTAAAATACAAGGGATCACAACAGAAATCAGTTATATTTAAATAGAAAAATATGAAGACAATTTTAATGTAGTAATGTGGTTTCTTTCTTTCTTTTTTTTTTGTGAGAAGATTGGCCGTGAGCTAACAATCTGTTGCCAGTCTTCCCCCTTTTTTTTTTGGCCTCCCCAAAGCCCCAGTGCACAGTTGTACATATATCCTAGTTGTAGGTCGTTCTGGTTCCTCTGTGTGGGCTGCTGCCACACCATGGCCTGATGAGTGGTGTGTAGGTCCACGCCCAGGATCTGAACCCTTGAACCCTGGGCCGCTGAAGTGGAGTACGTGAACTTAACCACCATGGTATGGGGTTGGCCCTGGTTTCTTTATTAATATGTTAAGTGACAAGACAATATTGTTAACAAACAGGTAATTAAAATTTTGTATTTTAAGATACTAAAATGATGGTTTTTGATGCTTATCAAAAAATGAAATGGTCTTTCACTTGCCTCCTTTCACATACTGATTAGCAAATAACTGATGATAGAGAATCCTAGAGACCACTGTAGATCTTTGTGTCACTGCAGCGCCTTCCTGACACTGGCTGCCTGGCGAGGTCAGCCTTCATGGGCTGAGACACAGTCCTCCACACAGCTGCCCTCAACTGTAGTGGACACCATCCCTAGGCTCGGGGGCCCCCAGCCCCCCACAGTTCTGACCAGATGGCTGTAAATTCAGGGGTTTCCACGACCCTCTCAGGTTCCATAATTTACTGTAACAGCTGGCAGAACTCAAGGAAGTGCTGTGCTTTTGATTATCGTTTCATTATAGTAGAAAAAATGCACAGGGCAGGGTCTGGGAGGACTCTAAGTGGGAAGCTTGTGGTCCTCTTCTGTGGAGTCAGGAGCATCACCCTCCTGCCCATGGACGTGTAACTGCATGGAATCTGAGTATTACTGAGCAGGGAAGTTTACTCCAGCTTTCTTGTCCAGAGTTTTTCTTGGGGTTTCATTATGGAAGCATGATTGATGGAACTATTGGCCATGAGGTTGAGCTCCATCTCTAGCTTCCATCCCTGGAAGTTGAGCTGCTAGCATGGGGCTCAGACTCCCAGTCCTCTGATCCCATAGTTGGTCTTTCTGATATGGCTAGCCCCTATCTTGAGTCATCTTCTTAGCATGAACTACCTAGAAATCCACCATGAATCACCGACTCCTGTCACTCAGGAAATTCCATGGATTTAGAGGGTAATTCCCAGGAACTGGGACAAGGGCCAGCTAAACTCTTTGTTTGACCACAGTCACCCATTCTGTTTTCACAGTTTGGTGACTAATGACCTGATAGCTGATCCACTCTGGTCATGTCTGTTCTGTGGCAGGCTTAGTAACTTAATTTAGAAGTAGTTTCTGAGTTTAAAAGCTGTTTTGAGATCTGCAGCAAATGCAGTGGGATGGAAAGATGTGTGATTTCTATTGTTGAGAAAGTCAGAGGTACTAGTAATACTGTGGTGTGTTCCATCCAGTTATGATGGAAGGAAGTGCTGTATTTCAGATGAAGTTTAGGAAAATGAAGATAAAATTTTTCCCCCATCCAAAGTCATGATACTTGTGAATTTTGTTCATGCTTAAGAGCTCCTGTATTAGAACTTGGTGTTTAGATGTTTAGTGATTTAGTCTGTTTAGTGATTATATTAATATTGATAGAGATTGGGGCTCTGAAGGCCTTCACATATCCACTTAGAATGTATTATAGCCAAATGCTCAGTAATTAAGAATGCTTTATTCAGACTGAGCCCTTCCTTTTCATCTTGAGATTTCAGCCAAAGGGACAGCTTACCCTGGAGGCCTCTAGAATGTTGTCTTTAGGTGCCATCTGTTGAAAGATTTGTGATTGGACTTTCTAGGAAATTCTTTTAGGTGTCTAGGAAGGTTTTAAATCGTATTCCGGTGCTTTTTCTTTCCAGATTTACAACATCTAAAACCATTTACCCTTTTTCTCTTTTTTAAACTTTGGATTGTGAAAATGTTCAAGCATATAAAAAAGTTGAAATACAGTAGTCCTCCTTCCCCAAGGGGATGCATTCCAAGACCTCCAGTGGGTGCCTGACACCACACGTGGTGCCGAGCCCTCTGTGTTTATCCTGTGCATACATACCTAAGATAAAGTTTGACTAGTAAATTAGGCACAATCAGAGATGAACGGCAGTAAGTGATAATAAAATAGAACAGTTCTAACAATGTACTGTAATAAAAGATTTGTGAGTGTGGTCTGTCTCTGTCAAAATGTCTTAGGGTGCCACCTCTTCTTGTGACGAGGTGGTGTGATACAGTGCGTATTCGAGAAGACGAAGTGAGCTGCATGAGGCAGGCGTTGTGACGGAGCGTCACTTTCAGACTGCGCTTGACGCCAGGTAACTGAAGCCGTGGAAGGTGAAACTGCGGATCAGGGAAACTGCTGTGGGCAGTGAACGTCTGTATGCTCATCGCCCAGATTCAGGAACTGCAAATATTTTGCCGTCTTTTATTAATCAATTTTTACAAATCATATGTTAGAAAATAAGTCAGAGACTTTTGAGCATCTACAGTAAACCTGTGTTGTTGGCCACCAGTTCCAAACTTGCCTGGTCTCCTCCCTCCGTTGTTTCTTCCCCAGACTTTTCAAGTGAAGTTTTGTAGACAAAGAAGAGCTGGAGCCGTGGCCAAGTTATACCTGCTCTGCCCTCTGTTGAGATACACTTGCTCACGTTTTGCTGTACTGCCATTTTTTGTTGTTGGGCTATTTGAAAGTTGCGATAAATTGCAGACATCTTGACACTTCGTAAAGTGGGGATGTTTTTCTTTGTAACTATGATGTCATAATTAAGAAAATGATTTCTTATCTGATATGTAGGGCCTATTCAGATTTTAGCAGTCTGTCCTTCATGTGGGTATAACGTGCATTCCTCCCACATGTTGAAGCCTCTGTAACAACAGCCCAAGATGGGTCGGTGGCAGCCCAGACTTCAGCATGGAGTATGCGTTTGGCCATTAGCGCTCCTGTGTGCTTTTCCATTAGTGATCCACGTGTTGACACTTCTTTGGGACTTAGCATTTTTGCTTAAGCAGTTTTAGAAATTTGTTTTGTTTTTATAAATAGCACTGTTTGGTGATAGCAACTGGCAGCAAATATTTTGATGTGTAGCTTCTGCTTCGTGTTACTGTTTGATGTCTGGAACGTTGAACTGCCCCTTTCCTTACCTCTCTGGAGGCAGCGTGCAGTCTCTGACGGTGCGGTGCCTCGTGCTTTGTGGAGCCATCTGTGTGCGTATTTCTCAGAGAGGAGATCTCTCTCAGCGCCCCTGTGTGCAGTGCGTGGCCGCGTGGGAGCCCCTTCGACCTGTGTCCAGAGTGGAACAGGTGTAGAGTGCGCCTCCTGGTGGCTGGGAGGGGCCAAGTTGATGCGTGTACGGTAGGCTGTGACACCCCAGCACGTGCTTGGGACACTTGCTTTTCTGTGAAATAGTTGGTGAAAATCTTGTGATCTTTGAGATCATTAGAGAAGGAGAATTTGGAATTTCAGAGCCAAATTCCTGACGCTTTTTAAAGATTTTAGTAAAATTGCACAAGTCTGCATAGTTAGCTATATTTAATAAAGATGGACTTAGCAAAGGAAAATCCAGGATCTTTTTTCCCCAACTTTTTATTATGAAAAATTTCAAATTGAAATAAAAGTTAGTATGCCCTTCACCTAGGGTCAAAAGTTAATATTTTGCCATTTCACTTTGTTCTTTGTGTTTGTTGTTTTCTTTGCCTGAACTACTTCAAGTTCACTTGCGACCTTATGAATCTATAACTGGAAATTTCAGCGTGCGTTTCTTAAGAATGAGTATATTCTTGCGCATAACTTCAGTGTCATCATTGTGCTTTTACAGGTTAATGACAACTCCATAATCTTGTCTATGACTTAGTCCCTATTTAACTTTCCACCCTTGTCTTAAATGTCTTCTGCAGCTTTTCCCTCAGCTGTCCACTCAGGGCTGCCTCACTGTGTTTAGTCCTCGTCTCCCTTTAGCTTCTTTTCATCTAGAGCAGTGTGTCAGCCTTTTTTCTTTTTTATGACGTTGACTTTTTGAAGAGTATGGCCCGCTTGTCCTGTAGAAACTTCTCGCTTGCTCCTCTATCACCTGTAAGCTGAAAGTTAGGTCTAGGGCTTGAGTGGATTGAGGCAAAGCATTTTTGACAAGAATGCTTTATGAGTGTTGTGGTGGCCTTTCGTCACGTCACCTCAGGAAGCCTGTGAAGTGGGCTTGGCTCCCTGTGCTGGTGCTGGACTGTTCCATCCCCCTGTTAGAGCAGCACGCAATCAGCAGGCATGGTGGGGCGGTCCTTTGGTGCCACACAGGACTGTTCTCCAGCAACCTGTCGCCCAGTGGGCTCAGCATCCAGTGGGTCTCTGAATACAGGATTGTCTTTTTTATGGCCTTGAAATTAAGCTCTGTTTGACAACATTTTCTGTAATACTTGAGAAAAACTTTTGAAACTCCTGCTATTCTAGAAATAATGAGATTTTATTATGTCCGCGTTTAAAGTTTTTAAAATTGTTTTTCCTTTAGTTTATTTGCTAAATTAACCGCCTAGTAGAATAACTTAAGGTAAAGATTTTTTTTTTTTTTTTTTTTTGCTGACGACAGTTATCCCTGAGCTAACATTTGCTGCCAATCTTCCTCTTTTTATGCTTGAGGAAGATTAGCCCTGAGCTAACAACTGTGCCAGTCTTCCTCCACTTTATATGTGTGTCACCATCACGGCATGGCTGAGAGTGGCGGAGGTCTGCGCCCAGGAACCAAACCCACAAACTGAGCCACTCAAGTGGAACACGCTGAATTGAACCACTACGTCACTGGGCCAGCCTGGTATTTTTTTTTTTAAACTCCAGTCAGAAGACGGGGAGATTTGTTTAAGGAAAGCTTTACTTCACTGGAGTTTTCAAAGCATATTATATGGCAACTGTTGAATCAGAACAAAGCCAGGGTTCCATTAGTTCTCTCTCTTCAGTGTTTTCCTTTTGTTTAGTCTCTACATTTTTCTGGTCTTACAGGAGCTGTCATAAAATTAGGCAATTGGAATATTAATTACAACTCAGAAATGGGGAACGACTTTCATTTGACATTTTTTGTTCTTACATTATTCTAGAAGTTCCTTGCATCCTTCCCTGCTGCACCTCTTCCTTCAACTCGTGTCTTATGCTTTTTTATTTATTCTTTTGAGGAAGATTAGCCGTGAGCTAACATCTGCTGCCAATCCTCCACTTTTTGCTGAGGAAGACTGGCCCTGAGCTAACATCTGTGCCATCTTCCTATACTTGATATGTGGGATGCCTACCACAGCATGGCTTGACAAGTGGTGCATACGTCCACACCTGGGGTCTGAACCGGCAGGCCCCAGGCCGCCAAAGTGGAACATGCGTACTTAACCACTGTGCCACCAGGCTGGCCCCTCTTATGCTTTTATAAAGTATAACAAGTTCAATCTGAAAATTTTAATGAAGTGGTGAGCAATAGGAAATATTTCCAAGATAAGCTTAAGTCTGCTAGGGAGAAGGGTACACACTCCTGTAGAATATTAGTAAGGTAAATTTTTCATGTTAGAGAACCAATTTAATTTATAAAGTTAGGATACATTGATATTTGTGCAGATTAAAATATTTTTCAATCTTTGAAGTAGCTTTGAAAAGAGGAGCAGAGAAATGGAGTGGAGTCATGGGATGTTTTTAAAATTGAGAAATACTTCATCATTTCTTGTATGCCAATAGGAATATTCTAGTGGTAATGGGTTAATTAATACTGAAGACAGATGGGAGTGATAACATAAGTGAAAGGGTTGAGCTTAAGCACAATTTAGCTGCTGTTACAGGAGCAGAGGCACTGGTCAGTTGGTGACCTTGGCGGTGGGAAGATGAGTAGTTCTCTTTTCCTAGCAGAGAGCACGCTTACCTGCTGAGGGTGGGGTCATATTGTTGAGTGCCCACTTGAGACAGGAGTGCTCAGTTCAAAGTTTTTCACCCATGCTTAACGGCTGAAGTTGTGGGCACAGTAGGCAGGGAGTGGGTTACAGTTTTGCCATAAAAGTGACAGGAAAAGAAGGGAGAGAAATGGGGGAAACCAAGGAAGTCACTCTAGTGGCTGAGCCTCTGGAATCTGAGCAGAGTCAGGAGGGCAGTTAGGCCCTGAGGAAGACAGCGGTACAGTGAGAAAGGGTCAAGCCGTGGGTGGAGGCAGTGACTGCATCCAGGAATTGTTGGTGTAAGGAAAGTGGAAGCATCAGGTGGTTTTGAGTTTGAGGTGTTGAATCAGAATCCAGAGGAATTGCAGTCCTTGGTGATGAACAGACCAAGTCGTGGCCGTGGAGATAGGTGGTTGGAGTGGGGTGGGGAGTTTGAGATGAGCATGTCGGAGAACCGAGGGGCAGGTTGTTGATGGAATCGTATGTTGCCAGGAATGTGATGAGAACAGTGATAGAAAGCAAGTAAACTAGCTACCAAAGTCTTCAGAAGTGTGCGCAACTGGAGGGTTGACAGGTGGATGCCTGCAAGGAAGAGGAGCGGCTCTTAGCACTAGTGCTGTGGCACGTCCCCATGCTGCGTGTTGGGTACGGGCGATGTGTAGGTGTAGACTCTGGGGAGTACAGACAGCCGCTGTGGAGAGAGCTGCTGGGCAGAGGGACTGGAGACACACTTGCTCCAGAGGGAGCGGAGCGGTCGGGTCGGACAGATAGTGTGGAAGAGGTGAATGAGGGAAGCTGAGATTCTGGTGCTGGAAGAGGCTTGCACGACTCTTGGGTGGTCTCTTAGGGAGCGGTGGTGACCACCATTTGTCACGACGGCCTAGGCTGGGCGGCAGGCTGTGCAGCTCTTGGGAAGTGCGTCCCCGGAAGAGGCGCCGCTCCTTCCTGGGCTCCTCTCGTTGTTGCTTGTTGAAGCCGCTACAGGTGCCGGCTGTTTCCCCTGCTGTCTGCACCGTCTCTCCCTCCTGCCTGCTCCAAACACTTGGCTCTCAGCAGTAATCACTGAATGATTCATTACAAAAGCCATGCATTTTAAAATCGGTCTTCCTTGAATGGTAAAAGTTTTTTTTTTTTAAAGATTTTATTTTATTTTTTTTCCTTCTTCTCCCCAAGGCCCCCCAGTACATAGTTGTGTGGTCTACTTGTGAGTCCTTTTGGTTGTGGCATGTGGGACTCCGCCTCAGCATGGCTTGATGAGCGGTGCCATGTCCGCGCCCAGGATCCAAACCGGCGAAACCCTGGGCTGCCACGGTGGAGCGCGCGAACTTAACCGCTCAGCCATGGGGCCGGCCCCTAAAAGTTTTATACAGTTAAGAATTTGTACCAAACCAATTCGTCTCATTAATTAGGCTTTTAAATTATTTTAACTATTAGTAATAGCAATTAAATAGAAAATAAATGTAAATAAAAGGTAAAGAAGTGTAATTGATTTTGTTAAATTTCAGTCTCTAGAGAATTAAGTCAGCATTTCCTTCAGTTCTTAAACCTGTGAACACGTGGCCGTCAGGCGCAGACATGAAGACTAGTGCGTGAGAACCCAGTGTGGTCAGGCACTGCAGGCAGATTTGCAGTAGACATTTTCATGTTGTATCAGAATGTCTCCATGTATGTTTACTGTGTGGACTGTGAACTGGAACCAAATTTGGTTTAAATGATAAACTGCTTCCATATGATGACTTAACTTTTGAATGAGTGTGGAAGTTTCTTTGAGGCTCCTCCAGAGTTACGGGATCTTTTCCTCTGGGTTCTGGAAGCTTGAGAGCAGAAAGGGAGCTGCATTGCCTTGGTGGTTATAATCTCTTCTCTTGCCCAAGGCCGCCGGCTCACTGACGTTCCACCCAGCGGTGTGCTGCCTCCCCTCCAGCTCTTGTTCCACCCTGCCCCCCAACCCCCCGGACTCGCCCCCATCGCCCGCCTGCCTGCCCCCTTGAGCTGCGCCTTTGTGTGGCATCACAGAGATGGCCGTGTCAGTCTAAATCTTTCCTGGCAGCAAAATGGGTTGGGCTACAGCAGGGGAAGCCGGACCCTGGATTGTTCCGGGTGACCTCTGAGGCCTGTGCTTTTCCTTGTGGAAGGCTCTTTGGCACCTCCTTTTCTCCCTGCTCCTCTCTGCTGTCCTAGGCACCCAGGGCCAAGGAAATGAAGTTAGTTGCTTCTGGGTGAAGTGCATTTTAGCTGGTGTTATGTTTAAAATTGTATATCGTGTTTGATGGGTTGCAGAATTTTGCTCTTGTGATGCTCTAGTAATGAATTGTTATTTCACTATTTTACAGAGTGCTTATGATTTCATATATTTTTGCTGAACTTGTAAAAGAGGCACTTGGATGATGGATTAACAAGAACATTGAAATTCTGTGAAAAGTTTTCAAAGTGGAGCATATTGAATTTTCACCCTAGTCAAGCAGCTCTGCTGCTCACTTAAATGCAGATGAATGAAGACCCCATTCGGGAAGACACCTGGCCAGCGGTCCAGAGCTGATGCAGGTAGGCAGTGCACTTCTGCACGTCCTTCAGTCCGGTGAACGTGAAATGGTCGTCCAGTTGGAGTGCTTTCCCATCGTGATTCCTAGTGGTTTGCTATCCTTCAAGCTTTGTGATTCCAGTATTTCATACACGTATACATGTCAATAAACAGGTTTAGTTTCTAAAAGGCAGGGATCATAGTAATTTTTTTCCTGTGGTCTCACCTTCTAGCAAGTTGTAGATGTCCAACAAATTTAGCAAGTGAATTGTCAATATCTATTTAGTAGGATTATAGTAAATAAAGGACTTTTCATTTCTTTTTGAAAGAATAAGTGAAAGTGAGGCGATTAGATGAGTATTAGATTTAGTGAGGTTTAGGATATTTATAGCAATTTTAAAGCAGAAAGATAAACTCGGGAGTTTTTTGAATGTTTATTTGAAAGAACTTTACTGGAATGAAATGTATGGAAGTGAAATGAATATTTAATAGAAATTAATTGTCGTTTTTGTGGTACACAGCTAATACTGTGTCTTCCCTTATCTGCGGGGTATGCATTCCATGACCCTCGTGGATGCCTGAAACCACAGATAGTACTAAACCCTGTGTGTACTGTGTTTCTTTTTATGTACGTATTTGAGGTGAGACAGCAAAACTAGCACAGATTTCTTTTTCCTTCTTCATGGTTTCACAGATAGAAGATTCATTCTTACTGTAGATCTCGGCAACTTCAGCATACTGTTCTTTCTCCTTTTTTATTAAGTCCACACTTTCACTAAAGGAAGCACTTTACGGGCATATCGGAATTGCTAGCATCACTGCTCTTATGCTTTGGGCCATTAGTAAGTAAAATAAGATTGACTTGATCACAAGCGCTGCAATACCTTGACAGTTGATCTTACAACCTGGATGGCTACTAAGTGTCTAACGCGGGTGGCGTGGATCCTCCGGGCAAAGGGATGAGTCACCTCCTGGGCGGGACGGAATGGGATGGCCTGAGATTTCATGACACTATTCACACCAGTGTGCAGTTTAAAACTTATGAACTGTTTATTTCTGGAATTTTCCATTTAATATTTTTGGACTGCTATTGACTGTGGGTAACTGAAACTGTGGAACGTGAAACCGTGGATAAGGGGGCCTCCTTTAGAACTAGAATAGAGGTTTAGGTTTTGCATGATTTTTACCTAGCCCCAAACAAAGGAAATCTAGGCTACACTATAAATAGGTAAGTGATATTTTCTTTAGGACTTATGTTCTTCTCCATTCCAGAAGTACATTTGAACATTGAAAAAAGTCTGTCATAACATTTTCAGGTTCTTTGATAAATGATTCTGAGAATTATGCTAGCAAAATTATTTTTTTTGAGGAAGATTAGCCTTGAGCCAGCTACTGCCAGTCCTCCTCTTTTTTGCTGATGAAGCCTGGCCCTGAGCTCACATCCATGCCCATCTTCCTCTACTTTATATGTGGGACGCCTGCCATAGCATGGCTTACCAAATGGTGCCATGTCCACACCCAGGATCCAAACCGGCAAACCCCCGGCCGCCGAGAAGCAGAACGTGTGCACTTAACTGCTGTGCCACTGGGCCGGCCCCAATTATGAATCTTACAGAAGTAGTTGCTGTGTGATTTAGAACTGTTTCTTACAGTATTTGGAATTCCTTTGTAGAAGAGCCACAGGGGTTATGATTATTAAGTACCCCTTCTCTCTTTTTGATTTTAATTTCTTTTATAAAGATAATATTAATTTAGTTGTTCAATATTTGTCAATAAGATTGACTTGCAATAGTGATGGCAGACTGAAGTGTGCGTCATCTGTGAGTTTATCATTCACATGCCAGCGCTCCTCAGCTCTGTCCTGCTCTCTGATGAGCTGTTTAAATGCTGGTGTGTTTTGTTTGTCCTTGAGCCTTGGTTTTCTCGTATAAACAGTGGGACTGTCACAGTTTGTCCCTGTGGGGAGTCATCATGAAGAATGAAGAATAAATGCTTGCGTGTGTCAGGTGCCTAGCCAGGTCCTTGGCACGTTATAGCTGCTGTACAGAAAGCATTAATGTTGTTGATCATACTGTTTACAATAAAGGATTTTTTATTTCATCTCATTAGTTGCAAAAATTGCTGTCAGGTTTTGTTGGTCAGTGAACCTCCCACATTTCTGTCATTTGAAATAGTAATTTATTTTCTAAAGTTTTTGTGCACACCATTCCAAATTCAACACTCCTGTTTTCTTCATTGATTTTAAAGTCACCTGGTTGTTAGGAGGTGATCAGGCTGATTCAAGTGATGTGTAGTCTGGTGTAAGTAACTGAAGGAGCTAAACCAAGAGATGTTACTGTTTTTAGAGGAGAGATTGTTAATCCTAGCCAATACTTTGAGCTTATATTTTCTTATTCTTCGATATTTCATAGAGCATGTGGCATAGGGTAGAGATAGAGTGGGTATTCTGTAAATTCTGGGTGGCCCGTTGTTAGGTAGTTTACCGTATGAGCCCATGGGTCATTTATTGTTTTTCACTGTTGTGTAATATACTCTAATTTAGAAAGGTTGCTGATCCATTTAAGTATTGGATTTGTATTTGTATTTGTAAAATTTTGTATTTGTAAAATCGTCTTAATCATTCTTGCTGTTAACATAGACAAAGGCTCTGTTGCTTTTAAATCCCTGTACCAGTAACTGTAATGTGCCCATTTACAAATAAAGAAAATTCACCCCAAAAGGGGGTTTCTTTTCCTCATGCAGCAAGAAGCCCAGGTAGGCATTCCAGAGTCAGTATGGCGGCTCCGCTGTGCACTTGGGCTGCTGCCATCTCAAAGGTGAATGGTGGGGGCTTCGGCAGGTCTGGCTCCTAGGGCACCTGTCTTCGTCTGTGGGCTGTCGGACACCTGGGCTTCTTATGAGGGCTCCAGAGCAGGTATCCCAAGAGACGCATGCCCAGCTGCATGGTCTCTTCTGCAGGAGCCTCGGAAATCCTACAGGTTCCCTTCTGCTGCCTTCTGTGCATGAAGGCAGTCACAGAGGTCTGC
The DNA here is from genome assembly GCF_021613505.1 of Equus quagga. Taxonomy (NCBI): domain Eukaryota; kingdom Metazoa; phylum Chordata; class Mammalia; order Perissodactyla; family Equidae; genus Equus; species Equus quagga. Next base: position 312,558 of record NW_025799870.1, on the reverse strand, counting down.
CCAGGCTCAAGGAGGGAGCCTATGCTTTGCTCGATGGGAGCAGTGCAAGGAATTTGTGGCCATGTTCTAAAATCACCACAGTGGTAAATAGATTGGATAGGCAATCCCAGTGCTTTTCACTGAGTGATCAGTAAAAATTTCAGAATTTCATTTTTACATTCTCTGTATATCTAGTTCAACATATTAGGGGTTTCTATTTTAAAAATAACTTAGGTGTATCTATATAATTGTTGGAATTTAATTGGTTGCTAAAGTAGTAGTTTATATATACCTAATGACATTGGGCAGCAAGTCTTATTACATGGTATAACTTTTTTCATAAATTTTTTCCCTAGAGTTAGCCTCTATTTTTACTAGTTTAATAAAGGTTGCAGTTTTTCTGCTTTTATTATGACATACTTTAATCATTCTAATAGGTACAGGGAATGGTAATAGATATTCATGTACCTAACACTCAGATTTAACAACTCTTTTTGCTATGTTTATATCAAATATTTAAGAAAGCTTGGTTTTATTTATTTATTTATTTATTTTTAAAGGTTTTTTTATTTTTTTCCTTTTTCTTCCCAAAGCCCCCCAGTACATAGTTGTATATTCTTCGTTGTGGGTCCTTCCAGTTGTGGTATATGGGACGCTGCCTCAGTGTGGCTTGATGAGCAGTGCCATGTCCACGCCCAGGATTCGAACCAACGAAACACTGGGCCGCCTGCCTCGGAGCGCGCGAATTTAACCACTCGGCCACAGGGCCAGCCCAAGAAACCTTGATTTTATTTTTATCAAATTATTAAAAATTCGTAATTGAAAATGTCAAGTAGTGCCAAAGACTTAATAACAAAAAGTAGGCACTCCATTCTTTCTGATTTTTACCTTAAAATTTGTAAATAATGAGTGTACAAATTTCTCTTGCTCTGACTTTTAGATATTATATATTGACATTGGTTGAGGATTTTGGTTTTTTTTCACATAACATTGTCCTCTTCCTTCAGCCTCCTAATAAAAATTACTTTTGAGCCAAAGTAATGCAGTGTAATTACTTTTTTTTGTACAATGTTTTGTTTTTCCTGGAGTGTAGTGATTTCTTTTTTTTTTTCTATTTGCTTAAATTTCTTTGCACCTTGAAGCCTCTTTTTTTTTTTGCTGAGGAAGATTTGCCCTGAGCTAATATCTGCTGCCAGTCTTCCTTTTTTGTTTTGTATCTGAGCCACTGCTGCAACATGGCCACTGACAGATGAGTGGTGTAGGTCCACACCTGCAAACTGAACCCAGGCTGCCAAAGTGGCGTGCACTGAACTTAACCACTGGGCCACTGGGGCTGGCCCTGACAGCCTTATAAAACTCCTCTCAGTGTAGTTCTTTCCATGTCAGATGTGATGGATAATCCTCTGTTCGCGTTTTCCTTAGAGACTTTTTCCAGCCCCTTCTGGCTTTCTCTGGTCTGTGTTGATTGCTCTCTTGACCTGTTGCAATGTTGTTGTCCTTGGGACTCCTTTTCTTCTCTGGGATGTTGGCTGTTCCTTGTTTCCTGGATGCGACACCTCCCTTTTTCTGAGTGTGTGCTGGCTGAGGGGGCCCTTGTGCATCTTCAGGAAGCTTCAAGAATAGGCACTGAATTAGTGGCTACAAGTGGAATGTGTGGTGATTCATTACTATTCTTTACTTTCGTGCTTGTTTGTAATTGTCCCAGACTAACAACAGTTTTTCAAAAATACGCGTAGATGATGAAGTTTTTTGAGACCTTGCGTTGACATTGCTTTTATTCTGCTCTCATGCTCAGTCCTTGGTGGGGTCAGAGATTCTGGGAATGGGCCAGCCCCAGTGGCCTAGTGGTTAATTTCAGTGTGCTCCTCTTTGGCGGCCTAGGTTTGGTTCCTGGGTGCAGACCTACACCGCTTATCTGTCACTGGCCATGCTGTGGTGGGTGGCTCACATACAAAAGGAGAAAGATTGGCAGCAGATGTTATCTTAGGGCGAATCTTCCTCAGGAAAAACAAAATTCTGGGTGGGATATGACTTTCATGCAGAATTTTCCAGGCACTGCTCCATTGATTGTCTTTGAGATCCCAGTGTTGCTGTTTGGGGAAGTTGGATGCCATTTTCATTTTTGAAACTTTGTACATGTCCATTGGTTTTTCCCTCTTCTTTAGAAACTTTTAGAATTGTTTTTTTATGTGTTCTGAGACTTTATGACAATGTATGTTGGTGTGGGCCTTTTTTACTTACTGTTTCAGGCTTTTTAGTCCTTGGATTCATCCTTTAACTATGTGGACTTTGCTTCTCCTGTGACCATCCTCCGTTGCCTTGACTGTCCTCCGTTGCCATGGCTGTCATTGATTGCCTGACCATACACTATTGCCTTGACCGTCCTCCATGGCCTTGGCTGTCCTCTGTTGTCTTGGCCGCTCTCCATTGCTTCTCTTCTCTCTGGAATCTCTTGGAGGTTATGCCTCTTAGGTTGATCCTTTCTTTTTTTTTTTTTTTAAACCTTCTCTATTCATTTCCATCTTCTAATTGTTTCTGAGAGAGTTTACTGACTTTATTTTCTAACCTTTTAAAAAAATTTTTTAGTAAGCATTTTAAATTTCTAGGAGCTCTTACTTGTTCTCACGTTTGTTTGCTTCATAGATGCAAGTGGCTTATCCTTCTGAGGCTATGAATGCATTTTTGAAAAGCCTTTCTTGGATTTGCTTGGCCTCTTGTGAATGTCTTTGTGTCTCCTTGCTTTCAGTCTCCGTGTTTCATCTGGAGGTTTCCTTAAATCTCTTGCGATCTGAGATGGATCCTCTAGCAAGACGCGAAAACGTTGACTGGAGGCTGTGTGTGAAAGTGGGCCTGTTTGCCTGGTGAACTTCACTCACACTGGGGCTTCCAAGTGTTGGTATTTGTGGGTGTTTTCACATTTCCCGTGGACTTTCAGATGTCCTGCTTAAATGATGAAAATATTGGTCACTTCTCAGATTTTCTGATTCCTCCCCCAGAGTTATGACGTCACACTCCTTCAGCGTCTGTTGAAGCGGCACCCCCAGAGCCCACTGCTGGTTGTATCAAACTGGGCTTGCTCAGTGTGCTGAGCAGCAGGAGCGCGTCACTTCGACAGCCTCCTGGGGGCGGGTGCGCACGGGGGAGAAGTGAGCGAGTTGGCAGGGTGGAGGCAGTGAGCAGTGTGGAGGGGGTGGTGAGGATTTCTAATCCAAGTGGGTTGCTGCAACAGAGCTTGCTCTTTATCTTTGCAACACCTGAGTGCACACAAAGTTAAGAGTTGGTGGTTTTGGAATGTGTAGGTTCTGTTAGAACAGGCTGAGTATATATAGTTATTCTTGCCCATGGTGGTTTGGTGCAGTTTAAATAACTTTTGCGAGTCAGAACAGTTTATTTTATAAGTTATTGCTTTATTTCTTTTCTTACTTCCGTCAACAAATAGATGTGGATGTAGCTTCCTGGGAGAGTCTTGTTCCGTTTTCCACTGGTGAGCCCATAATCCTCAGGTGGGTGGGATGAGCCCCTTGTGACGACAAGCTGACATCAGCGCCCTGCGGATGGACACACACCCCTACTCCTGTGGCACGTGGGTTTTCACGTGCTGTGTGTGTTGGTGCCTGCTTAGCAGGATGCAGGGATCTTGCTGAGGGCTCTTACAGCGGAATAGTGCTCCTCATTAGCTTGTCCGCCGGTCAGTTAGTGTACGTTTGGCTTGTTTCCTCTCTGCTGCTGTTGGAAATGATAGCTGCAGTGAGTCGGCTTGTCCGCTTGTCTTGCCACTGTGTCACGGGGTGGATTTCTAGAAGTGGAACTGAGTCAGGTCTTACGTGCAGATGTAGTTCTGTGAGACGTCCGCAGATCCCCCTCCATGGGCTCTGTGCCCGTTTGCATTCCTCCCAGCAAGCAACATGTAAGTGCCACTGGAGTGTGCTGTCACACGTGTGGGTTTTTGTCCAGCCGAAGGGTGAGAAACGATGTCCCAGTGTGGTTTTATGTGTGAGGCTGGGTATCTTGTCTTACTTGTAAGGGCCTCTGTGGCCTTCCTTTTTCTGTTCTTATCTCACCCATTTTTCGTGTCTGCTGTCAGAAGCTCTCTCAGTGTTAGAGCTGGTAAGCCGTGTCTGTGGGGTGAGAAATTTGCGTTGTACTTGCTGTTGTATGCAGTTGGCGTCTTGGATGGCCTTCCTTGAGTCCCTGGCCTCTCGCTCCCGTCTGTACGGGTCTCAGCTGCTTTACACGAGTCATGCTGGACTTCTGCGCTCAGAGGTGCTATCTGCACTTTCTCTGATAATGTGTGTTTTTGATGCTTTTCTCTCATTTCCTGAAGGGAATACTCCAACAACTTGGAGAAATTTGTGTGAGATGTAAGTTTTGAACCCCTACATGAATGTAAATGTCAGTTGGTAATTTAGCTAGCTTTGGAGTTCTGGGTTCAAAATCCTTTTACCTCAGCTTTGAAGGCATCATTTATCTCCTGTTGTCTAGCCCAGTGTTGAAGGTGGAAGACTAAGTCTAGGACCTCTTTATTTCTTTTAAAAGGGTTTTTAAAAATAGACTTCATTGTTTTAGAACAGTTTTAACTTCATAGCAAAATTCAACAAGAGGGTACAGTGATTCTCAGAGCCCCTGCCCTCTCCCCAGTCTCCCTGTCGGGCAGTGTCCCCCACCAGACCGTATGCGTGTTATAGCCGGTCAGCTACACTGACACGTCATCACCCGAAGTCCAGAGTTTACCCAGGGGCTCACTCGATGTTGTACGTTCTGTGGGTTTTGACAAAGGTAGAATGGCACGGATCTTCCCGTACAGTATCATAAGAGTAGTTTCACTGCCCAGAAATCCTCTGTGCTCCACCAGTCATCCCTGCTGCAGCCCACGGCAGCCCTGAACTTTGTGCTGTCCGCATAGTTCTGCCTTTTCCATGATGTCACAGAGTTGGAATCTCGCAGTGTGCAGCCTTGTCAGATTGGCTTCTTTCACTCAGTGATGTGCATTCCGGGTTCCTCCATGTCTTTTCACGGCTTGACGGTTCATTTCTTTTCAGTGCCGAATAATATTCTGTTGTCTGGATGAGGCACAGTTTACTTATCCCTTCACCCACTGAAGGACATCTTGGTTACTTCCAAGTTTTGGTAGTTATGAATAAAGCTGCTATAAACATCTATGTGCAGGTTTTTTTCTTTTTTGAGGAAGATTAACCCTGAGCCAACATCTGCTGCCAATCCTCCTCTTTTTGTTGAGGAAGACTGGCCCTGAGCTAACATCCGTGCCCATCTTCCTCTACTTTATGTGTGAGACTTCTTCCACAGCATGGCTTGCCGAGCGGTGCCATGTCCACACCCGGGATCTAAAACGGCAAATGCTGGGCCACCAAAGTAGAACGTGTGCACTTAACTGCTGCGCCACCCAGCTGGCCCCTATATGCAGGTTTTTGTGTGGACATGTTTTCAGCTCCTTTGTGTACATGCCAAAGAGCATAATTGGTGGACCATATGTTGAGAGTATGTTAGTTTTGTAAGAAACTGGCAAATTTGCATTCCCACCATTAATGAAGGAGAGTTCCTGTTGTTCCACATGCTTTCCAACATTTGGTATTGTCACTATTTTGGATTGTCACTATTCTAACAGGTGTGTAGTAGTATCTCACTGTTTTGAGTTTGTATTTCTATGATGATGTTAGATGTGGAGCATCTTTTTATATGCTTTTTAACCATCTCTTTGAAGTGTCTGTTAAGCTCTGTGGCTCATTTTTATTTTTTTTTTAAAATTTTTTGTTGAGGTCATAGTAGTTTACAACATTGTGAGATTTCATTTGTACATTATTATTTCCAGTCACCATATAAACGTGCCCCTTCACCCCTTGTGCCCACCCCCCAAACCCCTTCCCTCTGGTAACCGTTAAACTGTTCTCTTTGTCTGTGCTTGTTTATCTCCCACATATGAGTGAAATCATATGGTGTTTGTCTTTTTCTGCCTGGCTTATTTCACTTAATACCCTCAAGGTCCATCCATGTTGTTGCGAATGGGACAATTTTGTCATCTCAATAGATGCAGAGAAAGCATTTGACAAGATCCAACATCCATTTATGATAAAAACTCTCAATAAAATGAGTATAGAAGAAAAGTGCCTCAACATAATAAAGGCCGTATATGACATACCCATTTTATTGAGTGTTTCTATCTTAAATGGGTGCTGTTATCTTGTCAAATGCTTTCTCTGCATCTATTGAGATGATCATGTGGTTTTATTCCTCATTTTGTTAATGTGGTGTATCACATTGATTGATTTGTGGATGTTGAACCATCCCTGTGTCCCTGGTATAAATCCCACTTGATCATGATATATGATCTTTTTGATGTATTGCTGTATTCGGGTTGCCAATATCTTGTTGAGGATTTTTGCATCTATGTTCATCAGCAATATTGGCCTGTAATTTTCCTTCTTTGTGTTGTCCTTGTCTGGCTTTGGGATCAGGATGATGTTGGCCTTGTAGAATGTGCTGGGAAGTGTTCTGTCTTCCTCAATTTTCTGGAATAGCTTGAGAAGGATAAGTATTAAATCTTTGAATGTTTGATAGAATTCTCCAGAGAAGCCATCTGGTCCTGGACTTTTATTTTTGGGAAAGTTTTCAATTACTGTTTCAATCTCTTTACTTGTGATTGGTCTATTCTGATTCTCTATTTCTTCTTGATTTAGTTTTGGGAGGTTGTATGAGTCTAAGAATCTATCCGTTTCTTCTAGATTGTCCATCATATAGTTTTTCATAGTATTTTCTTAGAATCCTTTGTATTTCTGTGGTGTCTGTTGTAATTTCTCCTCTTTCATTTCTAATTATATTTATTTGAGTGTTCTCTTTTTTTCTTTGTGAGTCTGGCTAAGAGTTTGTCAGTTTTGTCTTCTCAAAGAACCAGCTCTTTGTTTCATTGATCCTTTCTGCTCTCTTTTTTGTTTCAATTTCATTTATTTCTACTCTGATTGTTACTATTTCTCTCCTTCTGCTGACTTTGGACTTTGTTCTTTTTCTCATTCTGTTAGGTGTAGTTTAAGATTGCTTATTTGAGATTTTTTTTTGTTTGTTAAGGTGGGTCTGTATTGCTATGAATTTTCCTCTTAGGACCACTTTGCTGCATCCCATATGACTTTGTATGTTGTGTTTTCATTTTCCTTTGTCTCCAGATTTTTTGGTTTCTCCTTTAATTTCTTCAGTGATCCATTGGTTGTTCAGTAGCATGTTGTTTGGTCTCCATATCTTTGTCCCTTTCCCAGCTTTTTTCTTGTAATTCATTTCTAGTTTCATAGCATTGTTTTTGGAAAAGATGCTTGATATGATTTCACTCTTCTTAAATTAATTGAGGCTTGCCCTGTTTCCCAGCATATGGTCTATCCTTGAGAATATTCCATATGCACTTGAGAAGAATGTGTATTTTGCTGTGTTTGGATGGAGTGTTCTACATACATATATAAAGTTAATCTGGTCTAGTTTCTTGTTTAAATCCACTGTTTTCCTTGTTGACTTTCTGTGTGGATGATCTATCCATTGATGTAAGTGGGATGTTAAGGTCCCCTACTATTACTGTGTTGTTGTTAATATCTCCTTTTAGGTTTGTTAATAGTTGCTTTATGTACTTTGGTGCTCCTGTGTTGGGTGCATATATATTTGTAAGTGTTACGTCTTCTTGGTGGAGTGTTCCTTTTATCATTATACACTGCTCCTCTGTCTCTCATTATCTGTTTCATCTTGAAGTCTGTTTTGTTTGATGTAAGCCTGGCAACACCTGTTTTCTTTTGTTTGCCATTAGCTTGGAGTACCTTCTTCCATCCCTTCACTCTGAGCCTCTGTTTGTCTTTATAGGTGATATGTTTCCTGGAGGCAGCATATTGTTGGGTCTTGTCTTTTTAATCCATCCCACTGTTATGTGTCTTTTTTTTTTTTAAAGATTTTATTTTTTCCTTTTTCTCCCCAAAGCCCCCTGGTACATAGTTGTACATTCTTAGTTGTGGGTCCCTCTCTGGTTGTGGCACGTGGGATGCTGCCCCAGCATGGCCCGACGAGTGCCGCCATGTTCACGCCCAGGATCCGAACCAACGAAACACCTGGCCACCTGCAGCGGAGCCCGCAAACTTAACCACTCGGCCACGGTGCCGGCCCCTGCTATGTGTCTTTTGATTGGAGAGTTCAGTCCATTTACATTTAGAGTGATTGTTGATATATGAGGGCTCAATGCTGCCATTTTATTTCTTGTCTTCCAGTTCTGCATTTCCTTTGTTTCTTGTCCCATGTATTTTGGACTACCAATTCAATCAGATAGTTTTCTATGATTATTTTCTTAGTTTTCTCTTTATTTATTGTTTGTGTCTCTATTCTGGTTATTCGTTTAGTGGTTACCATGAGGTTTGTATAAAAAAAATCTGTTAGGTGAGATAGTTCGTTTTCTGAAAGCCTCTTACTTCCTTAGTCTAAACCAATTTCATCCTCTTCTGTTTCCCCTTCTAAGTACTATGTCACAACTTATTCTATCTTGTGTTGTGAGTTTGTGGTTAAAATGATGAGATTATATTTATTTTTGTTTTTTTCCTTCCCTCTATCTTTAATATTAGAATTGTTTGCTCACCTGTTCTGATCGAAAGCTGCAATTTTCTGATTTTGTCTACCTACTTATCTCCTTGCTCAAGGCTTTTTAAACCCCACCTTCCCAGGTATTAGGACCTTCTTGAACGTTTCTTGTAGTAGGTTTTGTGGTGGTGAACTCCCTCAGCTTTTGTTTAGCTGGGAAAGTTTTTATTTCTCTGTCGTATCTGAAGGATATTTTTGCTGGATAGAGTATTCTTGGCTGAAAATTTTTGTCTTTCAGAATTTTGAATAGATCATTCCACTCTCGTAGCCTATAAGGCTTCTGCTGAGAAATCCACTCCAAGCCTGAGAGGTGTTCCTTTGTAGGTTTTCTTCTGCCTTGCTGCACATAATACTCTTTCTTTGTCATTGAGTGTTGCCACCTTCACTACTATATGCCTTGGAGAAGGTCTTTTTACACTGATACAGTTGGAAGATCTGTTGGCTTCTGTCACTTGTATTTCCAGCTCTTTCCTCAGGCTTGGGAACTTTTTGGCTGTTAGTTCTTTTAACAAGCTTTCTACTCCATTCTCCACTTTCTCTGGAATACCTATAATCCTTCTATGTGTTTCCTAATTGAATCAGATGTTTCTTGGAGAATTTCTTCATTTCTTCTTAGTCTGAGTTTTCTGTCTTTCTCCATCTGAAGCATTTCTATATTTCTGTCCTCCAAGTTGCTCATTCGTTCCTCCGTAATATCTGCTCTGTTATTCAGGGAGTTTAGGTTTTTCTCTCTCTCTTCCATTGTGTTTTTCATCTCCAACATTTCTGATTGGTTCTTCTTTATAGTTTCAATCTCTTTTGTGAAGAAGTTCCTGCTTTCATTGAACTAACTGTCTGTAGTGTCATGTAACTCGTTGAGTGGTTTTTTTATGATAGGTATTGTGGATTCTCTGTCATTTAGATTGTGAATTTCTGTGCCTTCAGGATTCTTGTCAAGCACGTTCTGGGTGCCTGTCATTTTCCTTCTGGTCTGGAGATTCAATGTGTTTTTTCATACTGCTTGACAGCATGCCTCTGCACAGTGATAGTATCTGGTTGCAGCTCCCACCTGCTGCCACTGGGTGGGCATCAGGCACTGTGTATTCTGAGCCTGCCACGATCCACCACTCCTTTGCTCTCGCTGCTCCTTTCTATCTGTGAGGTGCTCTGGCCAACCTGCTGAGCTAGAGCACCATTTGGGCCATTTTTTAATGAGATTCTTTAATCAGGTTTTCTTATTGGCTGAATTTTAAGAGTTCTTTGTATATTTTGGATAACAGTCCTTTATCAGCTGTGTTGTTTGCAAATGTTTTCTCCTAGTCTGTGGCTTGCTGTATCATTCTCCTGACAGTGTCTTTCGCAGAGCAGAAGTTTTTAATTTTAATGTTTCCAGTTTATTAATTATGTCTTCCATGGATTATGCCTTTGGTCTTGTAAAGAATAGTCCCTATGCCCAACATCATCTAGGTTTTCTATGTTGTCGGAGTTTTATAGTTTTGCATTTTACATTTAGGTCTGTGATCCATTTTGAGTTAATTTATGTGAGGGATGGAAGGTCTGTGTCTAAATTGTTTTTTAGTTGCACGTGATGTACAGTTGTTCCAGCATGATTTCTTGAAAAGACTATTTTTTCTCCATTGTGTTGCTTTTGCTCTTTTGTCAAATATTAGTTGAGTATATGGGGATCTGTTTCTGGGCTCTCTCTTTTGTTCCAGTGATCTATTTGTCTCCTCTTTCACCACTACCACACTGTCTTGATTCCTGTCGCTTTATAGTAGGTCTTGGAGTCTGGTAGTGTCAGTCCTCTGGCTGTTTTTTTCCTTCAGTATTGCCTTGGCCAGTCTGTGTCTTTTACCTCTCCATATAATCTTTAGGATCAGTTTGTTGATATCTACAAAATAGCTTGCTAGAATTTTGATTGGGATTACATTGAATCTATAGATCAAGTTGAGAAGAACAGACATCTTGACAATATTCAGTTTTCCTATACACGGATATGGAATATCTCTCTATTTTTATAATTCTTTTTTGATTTCTTGCATTAGAGTTTTGTAGTTTACCTCACATAGCTCTTGTATATGGGATCTGTAGTGATCCCTTTCATTTCTTGTATTATTGATTTGTGTCCTCTCTCTTTATTCTTAGTTATCCTGGCTAGAGATTTGTCAGTTTTGATCTTTTCAAAGAACTAGGTTTTTATTCTGTTGATTTTTCTCTATTGATTTCCAGTTCTAAATTTTTTTGATTTATTTTATTTTTCATACTGTCTTTTCCTCTGCTTATTTTACAGAAATTTGCTTTTCTTTTTCTAGTTTCCTAAAATGGAAGATTGGATTTTTAAATTTTAGATCTTTCTTCTTTTCTAATTTATGCATTCATTCTATAAATTTCCCTTTAAGTACTGCTTTCTCTATGTCCCACAAATTTTGGTAAGTTGTATTTTCATTTAGTTTAAAATGTTCTTTAATTGGTGTTGAAATGTCTTCTTTGAACCATGTATTTAGAAGTGTGTTTAATCTCCAAGTATTTTGAGCTTTTCCAGCTACCTTTTTATTATTGGATCTAGTTTAATTTCACTGTGGTCTGAGAGCATATATTTTATCATACGTATTCTTTCAAATTTGTTGAGGTGTGTTTTATGGTTGAGAATGTGGTCTGTCGTGGTGAATGCTCCATGGGAGCTTGAGAAGAAGGTTTATTCTGCTGTCATTGTATGAAGTAGTCTGTAGATGTCCATTATATCCGGTTGATTGATGGAGGTGTTGGGTTCAACTCCATCTTTAGTGATTTTCTGTCTGCTGGATCTATCCATTTCTGGTAGAGGGACATTGAAGTCTCCAACTGTGGTGGTGGATTCATCTGTTTCTCCTTGCAGTCGTATCAGTTTTCGCCTTAGTCTGATGCTCTGCTGTTAAGTGCATATATATCAAGGATTATTATGTCTTCTTGGACAGTTTACCCCTTCATCATAACATGGTGCCTCTCCTTATCCCTGATGATTTCCCTGGTGTGAAATGTCTCTCTGAAACTAACATTGCCACTCTTACTTTATGTTGATCAGTGTTAGCGTAGATCTCTCTCTTCATCACTTTACTTCTTTTCTTTTTTCTTTTCTCCCCAAAGCCCCCCAGTACATAGTTGTGGATCCTAATTGTAGCCCCTTCTAGGGCTTCTATATGAGCTGCCACCACAGCATGGTAACTGACAGACGAAGAGTGTGATTCCATGTGCAGGAAACGAATTCAGGCTGCCAAAGTGGTGAGAGCACCACACTTTAACCACTAGGCCCTCAAGGCTGGCTGTCCATCACTTGCCTTTTTTTTGTAAAGATTTTATTTCTCCTTTTTCTCCCCAAAGCTCCCCAGTACATAGTTGTGTACTTTTAGTTGTGGGTCCTTCTAGTTGTGGCATGTGGGATGCCGCCTCAGCATGGCTTGATGAGCAGTGCCATGTCCGTGCCCAGGATTTGAACTGGTGAAACCCTGGGCCACCAAAGCAGAGCATGCGAACTTAACCACTCGGCCGTGGGGCTGGCCCCCTCCATCACTTTACTTTTTTTTTTTTTTTAAATTTTTATTTTTTTCGGATGTATATCATATTTCAAATTCTGTATACATTACATCATGTTCACCACCCGAACACTAATTATAGTGCATCCCCTCACATGTGCCCCTAATCACCCCTTTTGCCCTCCCCCCTCCCCCCTTCCCCAATGGTAACCACCAGTCCAATCTCCAATGCTATGTGTTTTTTTGCTTTTGTCGTTTTTATCTTCTCCTTATGAGATCATATGGTATTTGACTTTCTCCCTCTGACTTATTTCACTCAGCATACCCTCAAGGACCATCCATGTTGTCACAAATGGCTGGATTTCACCATTTCTTATGGCTGAGTAGTAGCCCATCGTGTATAAATACCACATCTTCTTTATCCATTCGTCCCTTGATGGGCACCTAGGTTGCTTCCAAGTCTTGGCTATTGTGTATAATGCCGCAATGAACATAGAGGTACAAGTATCTTTATGCCTTGGTGTTTTCAAGTTCTTTGGATAAATACCCAGCAGTGGAATAGCTGGATCATATGGTAGATCTATCCTTAATTTTCTGAGGATACTCCAAACTGCTTTCCATAGTGGCTGCACCAGTTTGCACTGCCACCAGCAGTGAATGAGGGTTCCCTTCTCTGCACACTCTCTCCAACATTTGCTGTTTCCTGTCTTGTTAATTATAGCCCTTCTGACTGGAGTGAGGTGATACCTCATTGTAGTTCTGATTTGCATTTCCCTGATAGCTAATGATGTTGAGCATCTTTTCATATGCCTGTTGGCCATCTGTATTTCTTCTTTGGAGAAATCTCTGTTCAGATCTTTTGCCCATTTTCTAATTGGATTGTTGTTTTTTGTTGTTGTTGAGCTGTATGAGTTCTTTGCATATTTTGGATATAACCCCTTATCTGATGTGTGGTTTGCAAATATCTTCTCCCAATTGTTAGGTTGTCTTTTCGTTTTGTTGATGGTTTCCTTTGCTGTGCAGGAACTTTTTAGTTTGATGTAGTCCCATTTGTTCATTTTTTCTTTTGTTTCTCTTGCCCGGTCAGACATGGGACTTGAAAATATGCTGCTCAGACCAATGTCATAGAGCGTACTGCCTGTGTTTTCTTCTAGAAGTCTCATGGTTTCGGGTCTTACATTCAAGCCTTTAATCCATTTTGGGTTGGTTTTTCTGCATGGTGTAAGGGAATGGTCTACTTTCATTCTTTTGCCTGTGGCTGTCTAGTTTTCCCAACACCATTTATTGACGATCCTTTCTCCATCGTATGCTCTTGGCTCCCTTGTCGAATATTAGCTGTCCACAAACTTGTGGGTTTACTTCTGGGCTCTCAGTTTTGTTCCATTGATCTGTGTGTCTGTTTTTGTGCCAGTACCATGCTGTTTTGGTTACTATGGCTTTGTAGTATAATTTGAAATCGGGGAGTGTGATACCTCCGGCTTTGTTCTTTTTTCTCAGGAATCCTTTGGCTATTTGGGGTCTTTTGTTGTTCCATATAAATTTAAGGATTCTTTGTTCTATTTCTGTAAAAAATGTTGTTGGAACTTTGATAGGGATTGCGTTGAGTCTATAGATTGCTTTAGGAAGTATGGACATTTTAACAATGTTAATTCTTCCAGTCCAAGAGCACGGAATATCTTTCCATTTCTTTGTGTCCTCTTTGATTTCTTTCAACAGTGTCTTATCCTTTTCAGTGTACAGGCCTTTCACCTCTTTTGTTAAGTATATTCCTAGGTATTTTATTCTTTTTGTTGCAATTGTAAATGGGATTGTATTCTTAATTTCTCTTTCTGCTACTTCGTTGTTAGTGTGTAGAAACTCAACCGATTTTTGTACATTGATTTTGTATCCCGCAACTTGACTGTATTCCTTTATTATTTCTAAAAGTTTTTTAGTGCACTCTTTAGGGTTTTCTAGATATAAAATCATGTCATCTGCAAAGAGTGATAGTTTGACTTCTTCTTTTCCCATGTGGATCCTTTTTATTTCTTTTTCGTGCCTGATTGTTCTGGCTAGGACTTGCAGTACTATGTTAAATAAGAGTGGTGACAGTGGGCATCCTTTTCTGGTTGCTGTTCTTAGAGGCATAGCTTTCAGTTTTTCTCCATTGAGAATGATATTTGCTGTGGGTTTGTCATATATGGCCTTTATTATGTTGAGGTATTTTCCTTCTATACCCATTTTATTTAGAGTTTTTATCATAAATGGATGCTGTATCTTGTCAAATGCTTTCTCTGCATCTATTGAGATGATCATGTGATTTTTAGTCTTCATTTTGTTAATGTGGTGTATCACTTTGATAGATTTGCGGATGTTGAACCATCCCTGCGTCCCTGGAATGAAACCCACTTGATCATGATGTATGATCTTTTTAATGTATTGTTGTATTCGATTTGCTAGTATTTTGTTGAGGATTTTTGCATCGATGTTCATCAGTGATATTGGCCTGTAATTTCCTTTTTTTGTGTTGTCCTTGTCTGGTTTTGTTATTAGGATAATGTTTGCTTTGTAGAAGGAGGTAGGAAGCCTCCCCTCCTCTTCAATGTTTTGGAAGAGTTTGAGGAGAATAGGTATTAGGTCTTCTTTGAATGTTTGGTAGAATTCACCAAGGAAGCCATCTGGTCCTGGACTTTTATTTTTTGGGAGGTTTTTAATTGCTGTTTCGATCTCCTTACTGGTGATCGGTCTATTCAAATTTTCTACATCTTCTTGGTCCAGTTTTGGAACGTTGTATGTTTCTAAGAATTTATCCCTTTCCCCCAGATTATCCAATTTGTTGGCGTATAGCTTTTCATAGTATTCTCTTATTATCTTTTGTATTTCTGAGGTGTCCGTTGTAATCTCTCCTCTTTGATTTCTGATTTTATTTATTTCAGCCCTCTCTTTTTTTCTTGGTGAGTCTAGCTAAGGGTTTGTCAATTTTGTTTATCTTTTTGAAGAATCAGCTCTTGTTTTCATTAATTTTTGCTATTTTTTTTAGTCTCTATTTCGTGTGTTTCTGCTCTGATTTTTATTGTTTCCTTCCTTCTGCTGATTTTGGGCTTTGTTTGTTGTTCTTTTTCCAGTACCTTTAGGTGCACTTTTAGATTGTCTATTTGAGATTTTTCTTCTTTGTTGAGGTAGGCCTGAATTGCTATAAACTTCCCTCGTAGAAGTGCTTTTGCTGTATCCCACAGATTTTGGCATGTCGTGTTTTCATTTTCGTTTGTCTCCAGGAATTTTTTTTTTCTTCTCTGATTTCTTTATTGACCCAATCATTGTTCAGTAGCATTTTGTTTAATCTCCACATTTTTGTGGCTTTTCTGGTTTTTTTTCTGTAGTTGATTTCCAGTTTCATACCTTTGTGCTCAGAAAAGATGGATGGTGTTATTCTGATCTTCTTAAATTTATTTAGACTTGTTTTGTGGCCTAATATGTGATCAATCCTGGAGAATGTTCCATGGGCATTTGAAAAGAATGTGTATTCTGTGGTTTTTGGGTGGAATGTTCTGTATATATCTACTAAGTCCATCTGGTCAAATGTGTCCTTTAAGGCGAGTGTTTCCTTATTGATCTTCTGTTTGGATGATATGTCCATTGGTGTAAGTGGAGTGTTAAAGTCCCCTACTATTATTGTGTTACTGTCTATTTCTCCTTTTATGTCTGTTAATAATTGCTTTATATATTTAGGTGCTCCTATGCTGGGTGCGTAGATATTTACAAGTGTTATATTTTCTTGTTGGATTGTTCCCTTTATCGTAATGTACAGTTTTTGTTTTAAAGTCTATTTTGTCTGATATAAGTATTGCTACCCCCGCTTTCTTTTCTTTGCCATTTGCATGGAATATCTTTTTCCATCCTTTCACTTTCAGTTTGTGAGTGTCTGTAGGTCTGAAGTGTGTCTCTTGTATGCAGCATATACATGGATCTTGTTTTTTTATCCAGTTGGCCACCCTCTAGCATTTGATTGTAGCATTTAGTGCATTGACATTTAAAGTAGCTATTGATAAATATGTATTTATTGCCATTTTGTCACTTTTTCTTTTTTGGGGGTGTTTTAGTAGTTCTTCTCAGTTCCTTTCTTTTTCTCTTGCTCTCTTCCCTTGTGGTTTGATGGTTATCTTTAGTAATAGGTTTGATTTCTTTTGTGTTACTTTTTTTATTGCTTGTTATAGGTTTCTGGTTTGTGGTTACCATGAGGATCCTATTTGATATACTATGCATATAACAGTCTATTGACCTCTTTCTAAAAGCTCTACTTTTTCACTCCCCTCCTCCCACGTTATATGCTTGTCACATCGTATATAGTCTTTTGTTTAGTGTGTGTCTATCCATTACCCTCTTATCATTGAAATAGGTAATTTTAGTACATTTGTCTTTTAACCTTCATATTACCTTCACAGGTAGTTGATCTGCAGCCTTTACTATACTTTTACCTTACAAGTGATTTTATTGCCTATTTTTTCTTGTTGTTGTTTTGGGTTTTTTTGATAATTTTTTTCTTTTATCTCTCTTTGTGGTCATTGCTTTCCCACTTATATAAGTCCCTTCAGCATTTTTTGTAGAACTGGTTTCTTGGTGATAAACTCCTTTAATTTTTGCTTGTCTGGGAAGCTCTTTATCTCTCCTTCCATTCTGAATGACAGCCTTGATGGATAGCGTATTCTTGGTTGTAGGTTTTTTCCTTTTAGCACTTCAAATATGTTGTGCCGTAGGGGTCTCGGCTGAGAAGTCTGCTGACAGCCTGATGGGCTTCCCTTTATATGTCACTTGTGGCCTTTCTCTTGCTGCTTTTAGGATTCTCTCTTTGTCTTTAATTTTAGACATTTTGATTATAATATGTCTCGGTGTGGGCCTCTTTGGGCTTTTCATGTTTGAAGCTCTCTGTGCTTCCTGAACTTGGATGTCTGTTTCCTTCCTCAGGTGAGGAAAATTTTCCTCTATTATTTCGACACATAAATTTTCTGCCCCTTTGTCTCTCTCTTCTCCTTCTGGGACCCCTATAATCCGAATGTTAGCATGCTTGATATTGTCCCAGAGTTACCTTACACTGTTCTCATTCTGTCTAGTTCTTTTTTCTCTTTTCTGTTCTGCTTGGGTGATTTCCTCTAATCTTTGGTCTAGCTCGCTGATCCGTTCTTCTGCTTCCCCTGCTCTGCTATTGAGACCCTCTAGTGAATTTCTCATTTTGAGTATTGTATTCTTCATTTCCGATTGGTTCTTTTTTATATCTTCCAGTTCTTTGCTCATGTGCTCACTGTGTTCATGCATTCTTCTCTGCATATCTGTGAGCATCCTCATTATGTTTTGTTTGAATTCTTTGTCAAGGAGGTCGCTAGATTCTGTTTCACTTAGTTCTTTTTCTGGTGTTTTGTAGTGTTCCCTTGCTTGGAAAGTATTGCTTTGCCTCCTCATTATACCTCTTTCTCTGTGCTATTTTCTTTGTACTGGGTGAGTTGGCTATGTCTCCTGATCTTGGAGAAGTGGCCTTATGTATGAGATGCCTTATGAGGCCCAGCAGTGTGCTTCCCTCTCGTCACCAGACCATAAGAACCAGGAGTGACCCCTTTGTGGGCTAATTATGTACTTTTGCTGTGGCAGGGTTGCTCCCACTGCAGGTACCCGGGGAGTCTGATCTTTCCTTCCCTGGCCAGCTGTTTGTAAATCCGGTTTGGATGGGCCTCAGCACTGTTGGCTACAAAGTCTATTAGCACACTCTTATTGTAATTGTCCTCTTAATTGGGTTGGTACCCAGTGTAGCTGTTTGCTAGGCTCATGGGCATACAGTTGTGATAGGCCTGAGGCCAACAAGGCTGATGTCAGTTCTCTTAGGAGTGCACCTGAGTAGGGCTCTCCCTTGGCATGGAGGCCCTCAGTTGTTTCAGGCTTTGGAAGGTGGGGCTGATCTTTTTTATGGCTGTTTGTGAAACACAAGTCTTCTGCCGCTGATAAGCCTCACCCCCCTCTGGACCTCATACACTGTCAGCACAGTCCTGGTCCATGCACACTTCTCAACCCCCTGGAGCGTACCCCACCGCTGCACTGCAGAGGCCCCCACCTCTGCCCCAATGCTCCCCACAGTTCACCTGGTCCTCACACAAGCCCTGCCCTACAGAGGCACACACCTTTGCCTGCCTGTAGAGGATCAAGGCATTCAGTCAGTGCAGGCTGAAAAGTAGCCTGAGGGCTTGCTGTTAGGTGGGGCCAGTCCCTAGGGCGGGTTGCCTGCCCTGGCTGACCTGGATTAAATCTGTGCTCTAGTGGGTGTGGCAGACCGCTGGGCTGGCAGACTGCTGGGCTAACAGCCCAAGGGGCGCACCTCAATGGCCCCCACCTGTGCCCATATCAGCACGCCTGGACCAGCTCAGAACAACGGCCCCCATCAATGACTCAGTCTCCGGAGAGGATCCTCCTCTCACCAAGATGCCCCCAGAGCCCACCAGGTGAGTCTCGTTTCACCAAAGGACAGTCACTCTTCTCTCTGGTGATTTTAGGTTGCTGCAATGAGTGAGTTTGTGCGTGGGCCCTTTAAGACCCAGATCTTTTTGGCTTTCGGCTGATAGCTTTTCTGGGGTGTCCTCGCTGCAGTTATTAGCCAGCAAAGCCAGGCAGTAAGACCCCCTCTCAGTTGGGCTGAGTCCGAAGGATGGTTATAGCAGTATTGCCCCCGCTCCAGACCTCACTCCTCCAGGGAGGGCTCGTACCTTAGGTTGGCTCCCACCTGGCCAGCTGAGAAGCTCTGCTGCTCCCAAAGGTGGCTGTTTTACTGCCTCTTCTGCTTTCATCAGGACTGTCCCTTATTGTGGGGGTTCTTTTTATCCAGTTTTCGGTTTTCAATCCAGGGTAATTCTTCCTAAAATTGTTGTAACCTGGTTGTGTTCGTGGGAGGAGGCGAGTTCAACGTCTGCTCAAGCGCCGTATTGAGGAGAACTCCTTTACTTTTAATCTAAATGCGTCTTTGTATTTAAAGTGGGTTTCTTGCGGACAACATACAGTGTGGGCTTGTGTTCCTATCCACTCTGACAGTCTCTTTTGACTGATCCATTTTGACCGTTGACGTTGGGGGTGGTTATCGGATTAATATCAGCTGTATTTATTACTATTTTCTATTCATTGCCAGTGTTCTTCCTTCCTATTTTTGTTTTCCACTCTTTTCCTGCCTTTTATGGTTTTAATTGAACATTTACATGATTCCTCTTTCTCTCTCTTCTTGTGTCAATTATACTTCTGTTTTACGTTTTTACTCCTGGAGTTTGCGAGATACATTTACAAGTAATCCAAGCGTACTTTCAAGTAGTACTAGAGCTCCACTGTAGAGTGTCCCTTAGAGAACTGAGTATTCTGACTCCTTCCTCCAGGCCTTTGTACCTTTGCTGTCTTTCACTTACATATAAGCTATAATCATCTAGTACATTGTTGCTAATGTTATTTTAAATAAAAGTCAGTTCAATTAAGAA
Source organism: Equus quagga (assembly GCF_021613505.1). Lineage (NCBI taxonomy): Eukaryota > Metazoa > Chordata > Mammalia > Perissodactyla > Equidae > Equus > Equus quagga. The sequence continues at coordinate 293,006 of NW_025799870.1, read as the reverse complement.
TATGAAAAATGAAATTTTTGATTTTACCATCACTTCTTCCAGCTCTAATGTTTTTTATTTCTGTCGATCTGAGTTTCTGAACTGTATCTTTGTCCTTCTCTCTGAAGAATTTCTTTTAACGTTTCTTGTAGGACAGATCTCCAGGGAACAAATTCCTTCCGTTTTTGTTGGAGCAAGACTGTTTGTCCTTTTCTTTTGAAGGGTAGTTCTGCAGAATACAAAGTTGTAGCTTTATTTTTTATTTCTGTCAACACTTTAAATGTTTTACTCTGCGCTCTTTTTGCTCATGTGGTTTTTGAGGAGTAGCTGGGTGTCACTCTTATCCTGCTTCTCTGTAGTTAGGCGTTTTCCCCTTGGGCTTCTTTCAGGATCTTCCCTCTACCCTGGTTTTGTGTGGTTTGAATATGGTAAGCCTGTGTGTACTTCTTTTTGCATTTGTTCTCCCTGTTGATCTCTGAGCTTCCTGGATCTGTGCTTTGGTGTCTGCTGTTCCTTTGGGGAGATCGTCAGCCGTCATTGCTTCTGTTCTTTCTCGTCTTTTTGGTCTTCCCACTATGCTCAGGTTACAACGGCATCGTCCCCCAGTTTTCAGATATTCTGTTTGTTTTTCCTCATCTCTCTTTGTTCTCTTTGCTCTTCAGTTTTGGAAGTTTCTGTTGACTTATCCTCAGGCTCAGGGGTTCTTTCCTCAGCCATGTCCCGTCTTCCAGTGAGTCCATCACAGACGTTCTTCATTTCTGTTACGGTATTTTTGATCTCTACCATGTTTTTTTGATTTTCTTTTCTTATTTCCGTCTCTCTGCTTACATTATTCATCTGTCCTTGCATGTTGTCTGCTTTTTTTTATTAGAGTCCTTAGCATATTATTCACAGTTATTTTAAATTTTTGGTCTGATAATTCTGACTTCCCTGCCATAAATGAGTCTGGTTCTCATGCTTGCTGTGTCTCATTAAAACTGTGATTTTTGCTTTTTAATAGGCTTTGTAAGTTTTTGATGAAAGCCAGGCATGTACCGGGTAAAAGGAAGTCCAGTAAAGAAGCCTTTAGTGATATGTGGGTGAGGTGTGGGATTGGTGATGCATCCCCTGTTGCTGGGATTAGATCTCAGTCTACAGTGAATCTATGCCACTGGGCTGTGACCTCCAAAGTCCTTCTGAGTGTCCTCCCCTCTTATGTGGTGCAGGACGGCCAGGGTTTGAAACTTCTGTTACATGAGAGGACGGCCAGGGTTTGAAATTTCTGTTACATGAGAGGGTGGCCAGAGAGAGTTGGCGTTGGGTGTTCCCCTTCACCAGGGCCATTTACGCCCTGATACAAACCCCCGCAGGTTAGACTCTGATAAAAGTTTCCCTCCAGGGCAGGGCTTGCTAAGAACAGAGAGCTTTCGATGTATTTCAAAATGCATACTTTCCCCTACTTCCAGCAGTAGGAGGTGATCTTTCTTTGATCTTCAGTCTGAGAATCTGGGTAGAGCTCATGGAGGTAAAACTCATAAAGATGAGGATGACCCCCCTGAGAATGACCGGGTCCACTGGAGTTTTTCTGTCTTAGCCTTGTCTATACTGAGCCTCCAGTAGTTGGTCAGTTACTGTTGAGGTCTTCGTACCCCAGCGCTGGTTCCTGTGGAGGTTTCTGCTCTGGTGAAGTGGGATTCTCTGTCTCTATCCACATGTCTCTTTGTCCAGCTTTGGGGCAGCGGACCTTGTGAGCTTAACTTCTGACCAATCTAAGAAAAGTTGTTGGTTTTTCAGCTTGTTCAACCTTTTACTTGTCATTAGGATGGAGCGATGACTTCCAGGCTCTTAACGTGCTGGACCAGAAATAGGAAGTTCTCTGTATTCATTTTTCTTTAATTTTCAAGAGCTCTTGTGTTCTCTTTCCGTAGCCTCTTGTTCCCATTTTGTTACTCTAGTGTTTCCCTTTTCTGGAGGGGCCGCTTCTGTTATCTCATCTCTGTCCTTCTTGGGTGATTTCATGAACAGCTGTACTGCTTGTTTTTGTCTTTCTCGGTCATACCACTGAGGTGTTTTCATTCATGCTTAAGGATCAAGGATTAATTAGAATGGCTTACCTTTTCTTGAGTGATCAATACAAGATTGTGTCTGCCATGGTGTTCTTCTAAATGGGAAAGTCAGCTTTGTGTGGGGCCCGAAAAGCTCCTCAGAGAGCTCCGTTGTTGCCAGCACTCTCTTCTGTCACTTCCAGCGCCTCACCCTGCCCAGCTCCTGTCTGACTCAGCGTAGCAAAACCAGGTCGTGGTTCCCCTCCGTGCACTGCTGTCCACATATTGCTTGGATGCAGGGACGGGATGTTGCTGTTAGGCAGGGGACGAACTGAATGCTAAAGTTGGCTGCCCTTTCCGCGTGTTTTCAGCCTGGGGAGGGCGGGGATCCTGATGCCTGATGCAGTTCCAGTAGAGCTTGAACAAATCCTGTATCTTCATGTCTGCTTTTGCATTTCTTGTCTCCTTGTCCTTGTCTACTCTAAGCCTAGAGATGTTCCAGGGATGCTTCAGGTAGATTTGCTCTCCTTCCCATCTGTGTCTCATTTTTGTCCCTGAGCTGCCACGTGGCTCAGTGCAGGTAAACATGCTGGGTGAAAGTGTGGGCGAGTGGCTCTTTTAGCAGTCAGGGCCGTGTCTGGCCATCTTTATCTGTGGACCAGAACGTACAGTCTTACGCAGACCAATTGGCCAAATACCTTCTTTTTCAGTTACCTTTTTAAAATTGCAAACATAGCATTAGTACAGAAATTTGTTTAAGCAGTACACATCTTAATGTAAGGCCAGAGAGAGAGAACTTTGCAGATAACCTGGAAGCCCCTTCCTCCGCCCAGGGAAACCACGGTTCTGAGTTTATGGTAACAAAGCCCTTTGTTTCCTTTATGTTCTTGTTACTTAGTGTGAATCTTGGTCAATATCGTAAGTACTGCTTTTCTGCATTCCACAGATTTTGATAGATTGTTTTCATTTTTATTTCTTCAAAATAGGTGAATTTTTATTGTGATTTTGTATTTCAAGCATGGATTTTTAGAAGATAGTTGATTAGTTTTCAAATACTGGAGTGTTTCCAAACCTTATTTATTTCTAGTTTAATTCTGATGTGGTCAGAGAATGTACTTCATATGATTTCAAGTTGTTTTAAGTGTGTTGGTTTGTTTCATGAGTAGCATGTGATATATCTGAGTTAATGTCCCACATGAACTTGGAAAAAATGTATGGGTGTGTCAGTTTTTGTTGTCAGTTCTGTCAGTCTTTGCTTTATGTATTTCAGTATTCTGCATTTAAGTTCATATACACAAAAGATTGTTATGGCTTCTTGATTAATTGACTTTTATCATTTTGAAATGTTATTAATAATTGTCTTTTCCTTTTTTATATGGTCGCTTGTGTGGCACAGACTGTTTACATTTAACGCCATTGTTGCTGTTGTCAGTTTGAAGGTGTTTTGCTGGATGTAGTGTCCTAGTCCATAGTTGGTTGCTTGGTTTATCTGCTTTAGCTGTGCCTGGAAGGTTTGTTCCCCTGTCTTCTGGCGTACATTGTTTCTGATAGATCTGGAGCCAGTATTTTCTTTGTTTCCTGTATTTAATGTGTCTTTGTTCTTTGGTTGTTTTAAAAATATTTTCTTGGTCAGCGATTTTCAGAAATTTGGTCAGGCTGTGCCTTGGCGAGGTTTTCTTGTTTTTATCTTACTTGGCTTCGCTGAGCTTTTTGGCTACATGGTTGTATACTTACTGCATCTGGAAAACTTGCTGCCAGTTTTTTTTCAGGTTTTTTTTCTTTCACTCCTTTGTCCTCTTTATTGTGGAGTCCAGTGTCATTGATGTTAGGCCACTTGATGTCCCACAGGTCACTGAGGCTGTTCATTTTCTCCAGTTTTTTCCCTGTGTGTCATTTTGGATAGTTTGCATCATTGTCATGTCTCAAGTTCACTGATCTTTTCATCTGTGGGGTCTAATCTGCTCTTAATCACATCCAACAATTTTTTTCATTTTGCATCATGTATTTTTCACTAGTTTCATTTGGGTTCCCCCCCCCATTTTTCTATTTAAAGGGTTTTTGTCTTCCTTTAGATATTTGAGCATATTTATTATAGTTCTTTCAACATCTTTACCTGTTATTTACATCATTTTGGTTATAGCCTGCTTAGTTCTGGGGTTACAGTCTGCTGTTGTCTGCATGTCTGGTGATTTTTGTGGGGGCACGGGCCGTTGGAAACGTGTGGTGGAGTGCTGGGGTTTGTTGATGTCCTTCAGTGAGTGTTGGAGTTTGTTTTGGTGAGCAGATGCTGGGATGGGTTTACAGCGGCTTTTATCCTTAGGGCCATTGCCACCTTCCTGCTAAGGGGTTACCTCTTTGTGGTTTTTACTGACTGTCCCCCATGGACTTTGAACAACTTTCATGCCTTCCCAGGTTAGTGTCTAGCCAGACTGAAGAGCCCCCGGGTGTTTGGAGCTCCTTCGGAGATCTCCCTCCTTGCCAGCACTTTCTTCCTCGACTTCCAGCTGCCTCGCCCTCCCCAGCTCCAGTCTGTCTTAGCGTGGCAAAACCAGGTCGTGGTTCCCCCTTCACATTCCGTGGTTCACAGATTGCTCTTGGAACATGGTCTGGGTTGGTGCGAGCTCCGCTGGGGCCCCCTCGTCCCATAGGCCTGTGCCGCCTGTCCCCCGATGTCTGCGTCCGGGAGTTTCGTATCGTCTTTCCTGGTTTCTAGTTGTTTGTGGCAGGAAGGCAAGTGCTGTACCTTTACTGCTTTATACCTAGGGTTGTCACTTTCTTTTTGGGGATGTTTTTGTGCACAGGATCTTGGTTTTGTGTTTTATGGCTGATTTGGGAGATGAACTGGTGTCCCTGTCACTTTCCAGAACCCCTCATGTCTCCTTTTTAAAGTTAAGTGAACAAATGACTTTTTACATGCTGGCTATTTACAGTTTATTTTCATTTCATGCTCTGTATAGCAGTTTTTCAGAAGTTTATTTTTCCTGAGTTTTGACTATTTTTTATCCATTTTTCATTGACTTATGCTCACTTCTCTTTTAGGCCATGCTGGTGTGTCTGCAAGCATGATGAAGAAAAGGACGTCCCACAAGTAAGCCGTTCTGAGCCTTGCTTTTAGGTGGCAGGTGTGCCTTTGGTTGCAGGGGATGTAAGGTCACCTGTGTGAGGCCCTCTCTGCCCTGTAAGGAGGAGGCCTTGGCTTGCAGTGGCTGGCCTCACGTACCTTGCTGCATGCTGAGCAGAAGCATGTGGTCATGTCCCCATCCAGTCCCTTCTCCCCGGCCTGACCTAAGTGTGCCTGGGTCTGTCCTTCCACCTTGAGCAGCCTCTGGGCCATGATTCCCCCTCCAGCCGTATGGGAGCTGGACTGATGGAAGTGTCAGTTGTGGCGAGGGTGGCAGCTGCATGGGGAACCCTTCCTGCTTCTGTCCTTGGAAGGGCTGCATGCTCGGGGTGCAGGTTCCTCTCCAGGTCTTGGATCCACTGCTGGACAAGGAGCTCCTTGTGGACAGAGCCCATAGCTCGTGCTTGAGGGCCTAGCTAGCACACTGCTGGGCACACTCACTGCTGTATAGCATTTTCAGGTGAATGAAGAGCTTGTAATTTAGAGAAAGCATATGCATGACGAAAGAATTAAATAGCCATGTATTTTAAGTGATAAATCCTAAAGTCTGTAGGTACCAGAGTACAGAAGCCACCTTTTTCTCCCTGAAATCTTTTGGTGTGTGACATGGTTATATCCAAAAAGAAAATTGAGATACTTTCTTAAATAGTAATGTCCACTTGTACTGTATTCTCTTGATAGATTTCACAGGTACCCACCAGTACTGGTGACTGCCATTGCACCATGGAAAGCACTCTAACAAATTAGTTCTGATTGTGCGTCTTAATCATAGATTGTTAAGTATGGAAGAGACCCTCCTTGACCCTAGCGTCTCCGTAGCCTCTCATTGTAGCAGTTGTTTCCCAGTTACTCATATGGGAAGGCTCTGCCCCTGATCACTGCACTGTAGTGGCTGGAGAGCATGAGAGGCCTCTTGACTGTGGCGGAAGGTATCCACAGATAAAACACCCTCATTGACTGTTGGCGTCTCGCGTGAGTGATGCGTGGACACATGATGTAGATATCTGGACTGTTCAGTGTAGAGAGTTAAAATGTGAAGGCAACGTGGGTATGCTCTTGTGTCCCTGTGCCTCGATAAAGTGTTTCTCGAATTTCGTTCTTTTGCCCATCACCATCAGTCTGCCACATCCAGATAGCTGATACCTAACGTATGTCCGTTCACTACCACGTCATTGCCATCTATGATAAACCATCTCTTGGCACAAATAGAAAGTAACAATAAAAAGCAGAAATATGAGCCATAAAAATTAGGTAATGATGAAAACTTAAATATAGTGGGAAGTAAAAGCAAATTACCCATTAGCTTTGCAAGACCAGAACAGTCATCAAAGTAGATTTTGCCAATTAGGTTAAAATTAGTGTCTTTGAGAATGTAATGTACGTTCTATTTTATCCGTTTTTACGTATTCCAGATATCTGATTAAAAGTTCATTTACTTAGGATTTCAGACGTTCATGGGTTTGGGCTCCGGGGCCTCTTACTGATGCGTTCTGTTTGAGGGAGCTGTCACGTGCCTCTTCCTGAGTGGTGCTGTTCATTGCATCATGGCCTTGGTGGACTCATCCTCTTTTCCACTTACCTGTTGAACTTTTGCAGTTCATCTGTGTACCAGCTGAAAGGATCTCTTGTCCTGTATGTTGCACGATGCAGGGAGCTTGAGCTGGTGCTTTACTAGGAGGCGTGCTTGTCCCACTTACAGACTGGAAGCCTCAAACACGTTGCTCTGTAGCAAAAGGGAGAAGTTGAAATGAAAGGAAAAGTTATCAATCGTGTTTTCCTATTTTTTCTAATCTCAGTGCAAACATGAAGATGGGTGGAGTGGAGAAAAAAGACTGAAACAAAAGTTTCCACGTTTCACAAATGATGGCTGTTACTGCTTGCCTTTGGAGGGGTAAGCAGGGCTGGAGGCTGGTGGAGTGGCCCCTGCCTGGGAGCTGGCCTTGGCATGGGAAGCCCATTGGCTCAGCTGTCAGCCTCTGCGAGTTCCTTTGTCTGCCTTGCTTGCTCAGCTTACTCGTTTCATGTCTGAAATCACAGTGTTGGACTAGAACAGTGGGGTTTCAGCTTTTCAGCATAGAATCCTTTCTACAAATGAAATGTTTATGGAAACCAAGTATAGCAAAGCAGAACTGGAGCCTCATTCTTTTCCTGTCCCACTATGGCCCTCCAGGGAGTAAGGCCCTCAGGACTTGTCATGTGCAGCCACTGCTGTATCCTCTCACTTCCCCTGCTGGCCCAGGGGCTTGAGCAGTCACCTCACTGCAGACGCCTCTGCTTGCTTGAGAGAGACACAGGAGCGTCAAGGAGGCGAGTGCTGGCAGAGCCCTGGTCCTGAGAAGGGCAGCCACTGTCCATGTGTGCTGGGCTGCGGGGCATCAGGTCTGCAGTGTGCGCAGAGCACTGCTGCACCCACGAACGCCACAGAGCTGGATTGTGTTTGTTCTTAAAGTCAGTGGAAGCAAAGACGTGCCTCCTGTAGGCAGGCCCCTGACTGTGTTCCGGGAATAAGCTAATGGATAAGCCTTTCCCGGCTTCCCAGGGGGTGGTTTGCACTGGAAGTAGATTTTGAAGGGAAGGTGTAGTAGGGGGCCTCCAAGGTGGATTTAGCCAGCGTGGTTCTGTGTTTCAATTTTCGGATGTAAATCTGGGTTTTTCCTTCCGTAATGTGAACAGTGGATAGAGTTCCATTTCAGGGTACTGTTGGAAAGCATGACCAGACTTTGGTCTATTTCCCACTAACCTACATTTAGAAAGTGCAGCAGGAGCTTACACCGAGTAGAGGGGCTCCCGGGGAATGTTTTCCTTCCATTTTGTAATACACAGATACTTGTTACTGACAAAGACTGTCATCCTCCTCCTCCTCCTCCTTGTGTCCCTGGTGTGGTCCACGTAGTCCTAATGGCATCCCTGTCAAGTAGGAAGCATGAACCCTTCTGTGCAGAGAGGTGCAGTACCTTGTGTGAGGTCGTACAGCTGAGCAGTGGCTGGGCTGGGACAGACCAGGACACGCAGCAGCCATGCCCTAGTTCCCAAGCTGCGTGATTTGTTGTCTCGTATCTGAAAAATGGGTTATTTTAGCCGTGAGCACACAGATTAGATAACTGTTGGAGCAAGCTTCTAAATGAAGCATGGTCTTGACAGTCTTAAATTTGTCAAAACGTAATACTTTTTCACCAACTTGGAGTAACTGTTACTCACACCAGTGAAAGTGGATAGCACTTTCAAAGAGCCTCGAGGCATCTGGCTGTTTGCGTGGACATCTCCAGTGTTCTTGGGCACACGGTGTGTAGACAGAGTAATGAAGAAACCAGAGTGATCGGAATGGAAGCAGACGCTTTCTCCTCCTGTCTTCATATCGTCATTGTCAGCTGGGGATGACAGTATCAGTGTAGAACTCTAATGAAGCGACAAGGACTAGAGAAGCATTTCTTGTCTCTATTTGCTAGTTTGCATTTTGCAGAAAGACAGTAATTTTTATTTAATCAGTATTTTCTTCTGCGATCTGCTGGAATGCAGAGTAGGAGCATTGCTTTTTTATCGTAATATTAAGGATAATAAGGAAAAAGCGTCAGTAATTAATTCATCCAACAGAGTACCTAGTGTGTGACAGGTATTAGTGGTTCATAGTAGAATTGTGATAGTTGAAAACTTAGTTTAACAAGTGTAGTACCTTTAAATATTGGCTGCCAAAATAAGGCATTTACTGAATGAGGAATAGTGGTCAATTAAAGTCATTGAGGGAGTCTAGATGAAAGAGCTTTCAACACAAGGTTTCTTGATGACAAAATATAGTGGCACTTTCAGAACTTAAAGTATTGAGCAAAGTACGCGAATATCTCCTGCACACTCAGTGTACCCTTTTGGAAACACGTGCATAGACACGAGTGCGTGTTCTGAATCAGCGCTCCCCGCTCCGTGGTAGCAGCAGCGGCGGCACTTGGAGCTTGTGAGAAAGGCTTGGGCTCTCTCCAGACCTGCTCTGTGGAGTCGGGACCTCTGGGGTGGGACTTGGAGTGCCCAAGTGACTGGTGGCCTGCCAGAGCTGGAGAAGCACTGGCCGAAACTGTTATCGGAGCTGATCTTTTGGGCACATCAGAGAACTAAGCCAGGCTGTGTGGGAAGTAGACACACAATAGAGCAGTGAAAGTGATTGGGCTGTGTGCTTGGTCACCGTTCACGCCCCTTGAAACTACAAGAAAAGCTATGCTTAGCATCAGGACAGAGATCAGTTCATCTCTAAGGAAGCCAAATACCTTTCAGTCATTTAATTTTTCTCCTTGAACCATTTGTTTCAAGGAATAGCTTCTGGAGATAGAAACAAGGAAAGCAATTATAGTTGTTTAGTTCTGGTTGTCTGCTTCATCCCTGAATTGTTTTGATCTTGACATATGCAGCCTTTTATTTGTGCTTGGCTATGATTCTGGGGTGCTCGGTTGAACGAAGTATCTTGGTGCTTGCTTACAGTGTTGCTGTTTGTTTATTGACTACCTGGAAAATGATAGTTAAGAACATTTTAGACTCTTTGCCAAGAAAATACAAGAAATTTCTTTATTTTTAAATTTCTTCTATTCTTGAAATACAGGAAATGTTAAAAATGCATATATCCATGAAGAATGTAAATAAAAATCACAGTATTCAAGGAGCCCTCATTTTAAATCAAAGTTCCTTTAAGTTGTTAATCTCACATCTCTCTTGAGTTGCTCTTTTATTGAACTCTCCAGAGATGACCAAAGGTGTCTGTTTGTATCACATCCTCTTCCTGTAATCTGACAGTTCCTACTGTTTGCTTTTGTATATACTATTTCAACTCATGTAAATAAGCTTTAATTTTTATTAGAGTTTTCCTGTTGAAAATCTAAATTAGCAATTAGAAATTAAAATGAAGTCTAAGAACTTGTTTAATATGTAATTTTTAACTTTTCTAGTATGGAAAATTTTTAAACATACACAAAAACGGAGGAGTGTGTAATAAATCCCGACTCCCTATGGCTCAGCTCCAGCAGTTATCAGCATTTTACCCAATGTTAGATATTCTTAGTGCATTATTTGTTTTTTAGGGAAATTCTAAGCCTTGTTTTATATAGATGCTAATTGGAAGAACTTAATTCGTTTTTACCAACTTATATATTTCTATACTCTTAATAGTAAATAATTAATATTTTAGTATATATTTTTAAACACCCTTCTTGGTAAGCTTTGGCTGCAAGGGTGTTCAGGCAGCTTGGATGCTGCGTGCAGGGCCCAGGAACTGGGAAGCTTGACGGGTGGTCTAAGGAGCGGTGTGCTGCGCTGATGGCTGGCTTCGCCTGCGGTGGTCGGTGGCGGGGGCTGTCTTTGCTGCTTCTGCCTTTTCAGTCAGAGTAAGTTTATTAAGTAAATTGGGCAGAAGTAGTATCTATGTTAGCTCTTTAATTCTTCTTTTAGGACTAGTGAAATGACGTTCTAAAAGTGGAATTACCCTGGACCAAAAAAAAGGCAGTAGAAATAAAATCTGGAATTGATAATGTTAAAATGTATAAATCTGTTTTTATATATAATTCCTTGCAGAATTTAAGATATTCATTGCATTAACTTAGCAGTAATTAAATTAAAAATTGTGTTGTACCTGCCTGTAAAAGTGACATACTTAAGTTATTGTAGAAAACTTTGAAAACACAGGTAAACACAGAGGAAGACAACTTAATTATTTCTATTGCCATCATTTGAGGATTACAGCTGTTAACAATTTAATGTATATTTTAAAATCTTTTTTCTACATATGTTTATGGATAATTGTATGATTAAAATTTTTCATGTGGTCGTATTTTCTACATTAGTGGGTTTTTAAAACGTCTTCAATTTCTCTTCCATGATTTTAAATAGCTATGCAGTTATTTCATCATGTAGAGATGCTAATTATTGGATCAGTGGGACCTGTTGTTGAATATTTTCTATTTCCATTTCCTCTGTTATAAGCACTGCTCAGAACATCATTGTAGTTATATCTTTGTGTTCGTGCATTATTTTCTTTTGATAAATTTCTAGACATGGAATCACTGGGACAATGGATTGCCAAATTGTTCAGTAGGAGGGTTGTATCTGTTCTATAGGCAGATAGAAAACAGTACCGCACCATAATTCGCATTAAAATTAACTCCTCAAAATTTGCAGTTTCTGTTATTACTGATTTAGAAAAGTCATCCTACTAGCAGACCAGAACACTGAGAAATTTCTGGAAGATATAAAGCAGATGGGAATAGATTTATAGAAAAACTAGGCAGAGCTGAGGAACTCTCAGCTACTTTGAGCTGAAAAGAAAGACCTCCAAAAAATGAATGTTCAGCCAGCTCCCCTTGACTCAGTCCAGTCCGGATCAGAGGCTGCGAAGGCTGGCTGCAGCCGCCGAGGTCTTTAGGGGTGAGGAGCCAGCTATGCTAGCCAGGCCGCCGATTCTCTCCTCGCCTCCCCTGATGACAGGTTGCTCCCTCCTGGCTGCTCGCAGCTCCCTGGGTCACGCTGCTCCCCTAGACCCTGCACTCAACTGCTCCGAGGCCAGGGGCCCGACTTGGCCAGAGGAGACACCCCGCAGTACACATAGCACTGAATCTTACCTGCATCTATCTAAATTTGAACACCAAGAATCAGGCCCCTGAGGAGCGCTGATAGCATGAAAGAAAGTCATGCCTAGAACAAGAGAGCTAACCCAGAGCTAGGAAACTGAAGGAAAGCGGCACTCGGACCCCACACAGACGAGGCCGACCCGAGCAGCTCTCTGAGGAGTCCCGAAAGGAAGTGAGCGGCATCCTCAGTGCATTGGAAAGAAAACCCCTGCGAGATGAGATAAACAAACAGCTCGTGGAAATTAAAAACCCTGTCAGATAGTCAGTAGAGAGGCTGACATTCAAGCCTGTCTGTTGTACCTGATTCAGTAAAAATGGCACTGAGGAGTTCTGGAAGATGAACAGTGTGAGAGAGACATTGAGTTGTGGAAGATGCATCTGGAAGTGCTCAGTTGTCTAGTAAGAGTTTCCAAAAGGAGATTGGGGGCACAGATAATCAGGAATAAAGATGACACGTCATTTTGCACAGCTCTCTTTAGATTGACCAAGTCCTAGTGAGGGATAGTTAAAAATGTGTCACATGTCCTGGTGGCATTTCAGAATCCAGGAACAAAGGGAATTCTAAAAGCAACTGGAAGAGAAAAACAGATTACCCTCCAAGGAACAAGGATCAGACCAGCATCTGAGATCTTTAACTCTGGAAAAGAGAAGACCATGAAAGTGCTTTTTTCCGGTAGAAGTACTGAGGGAACAGGGTTTTGAGCCTGACTTGCGTACCTGGGTAATCCATGGATGATGGCAAAATACTAGTATTTTGAGGCTTGCACGGATTTAGAATTTGTGTTTGTAAACCCCATCTGATTCACCAGAGGATGGGTCTGGACAGACCAAGTACACATAAGAAGAAAATAGATGAAAACATTAAGCAAAAAGCAACAAAAGTCCTTCCTTGTTTATTTGTAAATAAGGCAGTGTTTTAAAAAAACCATTTTTAAGATAGTAGCAAAATGAAAAATAACAATTTGGAACAAAAGCCTAAATTTCAGCAGTGCGGTGCAAGTGGCCAGGTGGGGTTACTATGTGCTGAGGTGTTTGTTTTTTAAAATTTTGCCTTTTGCTAGGAATTTTTTGTTTTTAATCTTGTGCTAAAAAGTTTTTGGTCTTGGGCTAGTCTTTTTAGTTGCGCTGTGGAAGGGAAAGTGTAGATTTTGATTATTTGTATAATTTAGTAGAAAAATGTAAGTTTAAATATGACATTTTGAAAATTAGAGGTAATTGCTGTAAGACTAGAAGTAAGACCTGCAGCTTCCCTTGGGGCTTTATTTGGTGCAAAGAAAACTCACTCACCCTGGCTGTGCAGATAAGAGAGAACGAGATGCGGAAGTGAGAACGAAGCGTTGCAGACGGAAACATAGAACAAAATGTGAAAATAGCCATTTATTTGCCAGAGCCCAGGTTAACGGTTAACATCCCCTTCATGGAGGTGAGAAAATAAACCCATGCTGCAGGGAGGAATGTGTGTCTTCAGATTGAAGCGTAAAGCAGCCACTTTGAAAAGGGATGGCCCTGGCCAGGCTCGAGCTCCCTGTAATGCTCAGGAGAGTGGGCGCCCTCGTGGACACCACTGGAGGTGACTGTGCGTGGCACAGAGTGGGGACTCGGAATGCCCAGCACCTCCATCTTCAGAAACAGCGGTGGGCCACAGAAGAACGCCGTGAACGAGTGTAGATGGGATGTGTGGCTAATCTAGAAAACCATTGCTTGGAGCCTGCCAGTGCCCTCTTTCTACTCTCACTGGCTGGGTTTCTACCGGTTTTGTTAAGAGTCATGGTGATAGAGGAATTCCGTGCCTCTGAATCTAGGAGAGAGCCTTTTCCTATTGTAGTCAGTGTTTTCCAGAGAAACAGGACCAGTGGTATGTAAATAGCTCGAGCCCAAAGGTAGATTTGCCTTTTCTTCCTCTTTCTTTGTCCAAAGACCTTCACGTGATTGGACGAGGCCCACCTGCGTTCTGGAGGGCAGTCTCTTGACTTACATGTTGGTTTTGGCTGGAAAAATACCTGCACAGAAGACATGTAATGTTTGACTAAATACCTGAGTGCTGTGGCCCAGCCAAGTTGACACATTAAAATTAACCATCACTCTGGTGAAGATGCTGTATTTGCTTATAATTTTGGTAGTAACAATGGAATGTCTGTGTCTTTACAAGATGGGGCATGTGACTGAATTCTTTCCTCAGTGAGGTTTGGGAACCAGCCTTTGCCCTTGCTGTGAAGACAGCCTGGTCCTGTACACGGGATGAATCACAAGGACTTTTGCCTAAAGATCAAAAGGAGATAGGTAATTGTCCATTTGAAGGAAAAAGTGATGCTAAAAAACTTTCTGTATGCTCAAGGAGAAACGTAGTCACGCTGCCAGCCGTTTCTCCGGGGCCTGGCAGCTGGGTGCACATCCCGGGTTGTGAAGAGGTCCCGGAGGTCGTGTGCTTGGGGTTGGAGTGTCGTTAGTAGTGACGAGGTGCAGGCCCGACAGGGCTGGGCTGACCTTCATCCTCTCCACTGGGTTTTCCATTGCAGTCTTTGTTTACTTTCTGGTGAGAGAGATTGGTTCCTCACTCTGAGCAATACTGAATGGACTTGGCTCTCCTTTCTCTCTACGTCGCATGTGAGCTCGTTTGTTCCGAGTGGCGTCCTTTAGACCAGCCAGCGTCTTCCACTGTGCATACTCCCTCCTGCTGCTTTTCAGAGTGGGGTTGATGCTGTTGTCAGAGCAGGTCGCAGTTTCACCCTGTCCTGCTGTGTCTCCTGCAGTGGACACAGTCGAGGCTTACTCTCAGCCCCGTGCTGAAGCTTCTCAGTGCTCCTTGACTGTCTGAAGCTCTGTCCTGTGCCTTCTTCGGGAAGCATCTGTGAGGACAGTACTCCCCAAGTTCTTACATGTTCACACAGTTTTATCTGTGGCCTTTTAGTTGGAGGTCAGTGTAGAATTCTTGGCTGATTATAAAACCCGTGGCTCACATTTTCTTTCCTGAGAACCTTAAGTTTGTTTCTTTGTTTTCTGGTGGCAGACGGTGTCACTGTCACACTCACACTTTGATTTTCTTTTCCTTCCACAGGATGTGGTTCTTTTGCCTGGATGCCCAAGAGATGTTACTTTCTTTAAAGTCCGTTTGTTTCTCTGGAACGTCTTAGTGTCAGTAGTTCTGGGGCAGTTTTCCCAGGGCTGCATTTGGACGTTTAAGTCTTTTATTTCAGGAAATTTTTCTTGGATTCTTTGGATATTCTTTTCTGTTTCTTTCGTTTTAATTTTTGGGTAATTTTGTTATATAGAAGTTGGAATTTCATATCTGTCACCGTCTCTTGATTCTTTATTTTTTCCCCATCTGTCTCCTTACCATCCGTTTCCCTCTCACACCCCACGGCGTCTTATCTCCTCACGTTCCTCTAGTTGAGTCTTCATTTCTGAGAAGTTTTGGATTGCTCCTCGTTTGCTGCCTGTGGCTGACTTTCTCAGGTCTTCTCTTGTGCAGCTGACTCATTTCTTGGCTCTTGTTTCAGATGTCAGTTCCTCTTCCATGGCTCTGTTGTGTGTATAATGTCAGGTGACGGTTTCCATCGACTCCGTGGGCACTGCTTTGGGTCTGTCTGCCTTCACTGCCCATCGGTGCGTCATTTGTCGTTCTGAGTGTTACATGCCGTCCTGTGTTGGTCACACCGTAACCCTCTCCTGAGACTCCTCTACATGAGAAGGGGCGAGGCTGTTCCAGGACAGCTGTCCTCGCTGCCGAGCTCCGTGCTCTGCTGTCTTCCTGTGGCACACTTAAACAAGGCCTCTCTGTGCGGTCTCCTTCATCATACCTCTTGAGGGTGGCCTCCTTGGGGCCCTGTCCCTTCAGCGCCTGCGCCTCGTCTTTGCCATGCCCTGTGCTCGCTGTGGTCGTGCAGAGTGCTGTTCTCTGCAGCGTGTCCTCAGCGTGGGCTCTGCCGTCCTGGAAGGCAGTTTTGCTGGGTGTTTGCAGAGCTGGGGGTCTCGTCTCACAGGGGACCCTTTTCCAGAGTGACTGGGGAAGTTCCCTCCTGGGGTGTGTTTTCTGCAGGTGGGTTCCCTGTCTCGCTTAGGGAGAGACCTGCAGCAGCAGATTCCAGGCCTCATCGGGGCAGCCCTAATGCTTTGTGGTAACCTGTTTCTCTGTCTCACAAACCCGCTAGATTTACCAAGCTGGTCTATTTAAAATATGTACAATTATAGTTTAAATATTATAGCCTACAATAAAATGTTTTCTTAAAAACTTTATTTGTTTATGCCAGGTGTTCATCGCTTTTATTCTGGGTGTACTGAATAGGAGCTTTATGCTGACGAAAGTGTGGGAAGGGAATTCTGAATTTTTTCATTCTTGGGTCTAGCAGCGTCCCGGTACCAGTGTGGCTTTGGCATTCAGCTTGTGTTCAAGCCAGATCTTGTCCCTTGTCTTTGGATTTCTAGGTGAAACGAAGATGCTCTCCTGATATCAAGAGCCAGAATGTATTATTTGTAAACATTGTATGTAGATTGTTCATTTGTTAATAATCCAGAAAGAATGTAGTTTGGTGTTTCCACAGTAATTTTTAATATTACGTTAAGTATTTCTCACAAATTTAAGTGTTTAAGATTATATGTTTTCTAGAGAAGTAGTGATGATATAACGCATGGATGTAAGCCAGCCAAGACTCCAGTTTAAGGAAAAGAGAAATGTTGAGTTTGTTCTTAATATTTAAGCCAGTGGGGCAGAATTATGGGGGCATTAGAATGGGGGGGGGTTGAATAGTGACATGTTTGTTTTTGACTAGAAATGAACTCGTATTCTGTAAAGCTCTGTGCATGTGTAATTATTCCATGTGGGCAGCCCTTCTCTTTGGTTAACTCGGATAATTGTGAGTTGACTGAATTAAGGGAAACTCAGAAGCCGAAAAACTGATGCTTAATGTTGGAGCTTCAGTTGCTCCTGACTTGTCATGTTTTTCTGCCTGTCCACAGTTGGGGTGCACAGCTCGCTCCCTTTGCCAGCACACCGTGTGCAAACATGGTGATAGAGAAGGGCCCCCTGTGAGCCACGCTGCATGGCTGTGGGGCTGGGCGATGGCTACCTGGAGCCACTGAACCCGGAGTGGCAACGTTAGCCAGCACAGGCCTGGGGTCATGTGTAGAGAGAGCATGCGGGTTAGCTGTAGTGTGTTGCGTCTAGAGTGCATACTTTTGAGATGGTACCTTACGTGTGTATATGTGTGAATACAGAAAACATCGGAGCAGTGTGGGGCCGAGCAAACCTGTGTCCCAGCCCCGGCGGAACATCGTAGGCTGCAGGATTCAGCATGGGTGGAGAGAGGGGAATGGCCCTGTCACCCAGTGGAAAGGAACCGTTCTGGACCAGGTGCCTGTAAACCCTTCTTTGTATCTTATAAAGTACGATGGATTTGACTGTGTTTATGGACTAGAACTTAATAAGGATGAGAGAGTGTCTGCGCTCGAAGTCCTCCCTGACAGAGTCGGTAAGTCCTGTTTCCTGTTTGTGTGTTACATGCTTGAAACGTGATTATTGAAATGGTTGCGCTTTGATGATTCTTTTGCATTATTGGTATTTTTATTTTTATGTTTATTGGAGTGAGTCACTCCTTATACACATTTAAATCAGTCACCAAATCCACAAAAATTGACCAGCAGATGTTCTAAAAGTACAGTTCGAGGAACTGCGAGGGATAGAGAAATGTATCAAATTGTTCCCCAAGATGTTTATAATCTAATAATTTCTAATGTGCTTATTTCTCACATTTTGAATTTCTAACATCATTATTTCTCACATTTGGTCACTATTTATCTGGACTTTGATGGGTAAGAATATTTCTCATTAGCTCAAATATCTTACATATTTATTTCATCAGATTGTAATAGCTAAAGAAAATCTTAGGCATTAATTTTAGAATCTTTATGTGAAGTATCTTTCATTGTATATTATTACATAAATAATAACTGTACTTTCAGCCAAAATGTAAGCAATGAGAATGTGAGCTCTAATATACACTCCTTAGGGTCTGTTTGCACAGGATTTGTAGAAATGAGTAGCTCTTTGTTTAAATGTCATGTGAGTCAGTTTTGCCTTGCACAACTTAAATTCCTTAAGGCATAAGGTGTCAGTTTAATAATAATGACCTATTTTATTTTTAAGGCCAGTGGGATGCACCCAGCTTAGCGTGGCTTTCTCCAGTCTCCTTTGAACTGTCCTCTTGCTCTTGCAGTGGGGTTGTCAGATGCTGGATGATGCTTTGGAGCTGTCTTTAGAGCCCGTGCCCTGAGCAATTGCAGCCTCCGCACGTCTGAGTTGGGGGTGCAGCTTTGGGGTCTCACAGTCATGGGAAGAAGCTTCCCCAGTCCCCTAGTCCCCGTGCCCCTTGTCCGTGCCGTGTATCCCTGGGTCGCGCGCACTCCCCGCAGGTTAACGCCTTCCAGAGCAGCACGTGTTTTGTCCGTCTTCCCTTTGTATGTCAGATGCTGAGTCTGTGCTCATCCCTTGTACACATCATGCAGTTTTCACAGAAATCTTTCTTTAAATTTAAATCTTTATTTTATTCCCAAAGGTAACTAATTGTGTAATAGTAAATCTGGCATTTTAAACATTTTTATCTATTCTGAGTGCAACTGAACACCTCATTCTTTCTCATGAGACGCATCCTCTATTTCTTCTTGACCTTGACGTGACTCTGTTTCCTACATAAGAAACTAACATTGATGAGTCTGACCTTCAAGGCTTAAAAAATATTATCCAGGGGCTGGCCTGGTAGTGTAGTGGTTAACGTCACCTGCTCTGCTTCGGTGGCCTGGGGTTCACGGGTTCCGATCCTGGGCATGGACGTACACACACTCCTCAAGCCACATTGTGGCGTCATCCCACGCACAAAATAGAGGAAGATTCGCACAGATGTTAGCTCAGTGACAGTCTTCCTCGCCAAAAAAAAAATCCAAACCCTTATATCACTTATTTGTAGTAATTATCGTGCATTCTTTTTCTGATGCAGAATTTTAGTCTCTACCCCTTCTAGGGAAAGACTAATTGATGATTTGAAATTTACTGCATTTTTGCTGCAGGATGTGAGTTAGGTTTTTTGTCATCATAGGACAGAAAAAAAATATTTTGATAAAAAAATGGTTTGACCTACCAGAGTACCCCCAAATATGTAAGCATCTATGGTGGTGGGACTGAGAGTTAATGTTCTTCTTTCTAGTTGTAGGTCATCGCGGTTTCCGACAGTGGACGTAGATTACTTTTGTAAACAGCAAAGCAATTTAAAAAAGGAAATCCAGAGGCCCCTATGCAAACCAGCAATGTATCACATGCTTCATTTAATTAGTTAATTTGCTCTGTGATACGTTGGCCTGAAAAATTATTTGACCTTCATTTACATTCCGTGTAGGAAGAAAACAGTCTTTCCTCGTTTGCTTCAGGCAGTCCATCGGACTGTAGTTACGGTTTTGTTTTCCTTAAGCTAAAGGTGGAGAAAAGAGTCAGTCAGTCAGCCTAAAAACGTGACGGCACAGAGCAGTGGTTCCCACGGTGTGGTCTGGGACCCTTGAGGTTCCCTGAAGCCCATTCAGGAGGTTTGTGAGGTCAGAATTATTTTCATAATAACATTCAGTGTAATTTGCCCTCTTCACTCTCATGCTTTCACGGTTACACGCTACAGCTTCCCAGTGTTTTGAAGATGTGCGTAACGCAGCAGACCCAGTATTTTCTGCAGTGCGTGATGATACGATATCACGTCTTGGTGAAAGATCCATTCAAAGACTGAAATTTGTTTTGTTTTGTGGTAAAAAGCACACAGCACAAAATTAACTATGGAACCTTTTTTTTTTTAAATGTTATTTTTCCTTTTTCTCCCCAAAGCCCCCTGGTATATAGTTGTGTATTTTTAGTTGTGGGTCCTTGTAGTTGTGGCATGTGGGCCGCCACCTCAGCGTGGCCTGATGAGTGGTGCCATGTCCGTGCCCAGGATCCAAACCAGCGAAACCCTGGGCCTCTGACGCAGAGTGCGCGCACGCACCCACTCGGCCCGGGCCGGCCCTGTGGGACCATGTTAAGTGCACAGTGCAGTAGTGTTGAGTATATTCACGTGGTTGGGAGACACATCTCCAGAACTTTCTCATCTTGCAAATCTGAAATTCTATCCCCACTAAACAACTCCCCTTTCCCTCTCCCCCAGCCCCTGGCACCCAACATTCTGCTTTCTCTTTCTATGAATTTGATTACTTTAGATACCTTGTGAGTGGAATCATACGATATGTGTCTTTTTTGACGGACTTCTTTCTCTTAATAACATCCTCAAGGTTCTTCCATGTTGTAGCATGTGACAGGATTTCCTTCCTTTTTAAGGCTAATACTCCATTGCATGTATATGCCATCTTTTGTTTATCCATTCATCTGGATGGACATTTGGGTTGCTTCCACCTTTTAGCATTGTGGATAATGCTGCTGTGAACATGGGTGTGCAGATATCTCTTCGGGACCCTGCTTTCAGTTCTTTTGGGGATATACCCAGGAGTGGAATTGCTAGCTCATATGCTATGTTTATTTTCTGAGGCACCTATATACTGTTTTCTATAGCATTTGTAACATTTTACACTCCCACCAACAGTGCAGAAGGGGTCCAGTTTCTCTACATCCTCACTAACACTTGTTTTTTTCTGTTGGTTTTGATTTGCATTTCTCTGGTGATTAATGATGTTGAGCATCTTTGCATATGCTTTTTGGCCTTTTGTGTATCATCTTTGCAGAAATGTCTGTTCAGGTCCTTTGCCCATTTTTTTGATTGGATTATTTAATTTTTTTGTTGTTGAGTTGTGGGAGTTCTTTATGTATTCTGGAGACAAATGAGTTTTAAGTTAACAGTGTGACAAGTTGATTGATAATTTCAGATTCCACATTGCAATTAACCTTCAAGGAGCTAGCACTTGTTGAGTTTTGATGCAGTATCATAGAAGAATATCTAGAATTAGCTGAAAGACTAACAGAATACTCCTCTTTTTCAACAGCATCTCTCTGTGAGGCTGGATTTTATCCATCAACCAAAAGAACATGTGACAGATTGAATGCTGGAGCAGCTCTGAGAATCCAGCTGTCCTTTTTTAAAGCTAGACAGGAAGAGATTTACAAAAATGTAGAATTATGCCACTCTTCTTACTAAATTTTTGTTAGAAAATATAGTTTTTTATTAAAGATACGTTGTTTATGTAGGTACTTTTAAATATTTTTTGGATGTGTCATTTATAATTTCTAAAATAGTCGATATTGATAGTTATCATCCACATGAACAAATACTCTTTTAGGTCCTCAGATTTTTAAGAATGTAAAGGAGTCCTGAGATGAGAAGTTGGAGAACTTCTGGTAGGAAGAAACTAGTAGGATTTTGTTTTGTTTTGTTTTTGTTTTCATGCATAGTGGGAATTCTATGTAATTTTTGATAATTATTGAGTACTTAGACAAAGAAAATCACCATATGTGTTCGGAGTATTCTTCCAAAAAAATTGGGTAGCGCTATCGTTACCAAAAAATTCTAATCTTTGTTCTTGTGGATTTTGTTTCGCAGAAGTAGAAGCACTCATGAGTGAGTAAAATAAAAGTGCCAGTTGTTTTAAAAAGACAATTGTCTAAAACTGGAGAAAACTTAAGATCAGTAGGATCCTCCCTAGTTTTCCCAGTATTAAAAAGAAATGAAGCCTCTCCTTTTTTGCCGACTTCTTTAAAGGGCATAGAGCAGGGCCGCAGGGGCACGGCTGTTGATAACCAGTGGGAGGCTGACCATACGGCCCGCTCGCCTCTGAAATAGCTAATTTGTACAAAAACGGTGAACCACTGTGGTCTTGGTATGGAAATGAGACGGAAAGGCCTCTGCTTTCATCACAGTGTGCAGGCTAAGAGCAGGTGAAACATATAAAACAAGATGCAGATCACGGTAAAGGCCACTCAGAAGTAAACGGGGAGGGTGACTGTCACTGGCAGGGCCACTTTCCCTGGAGTGGTCTTGGAGAGGAACGAGCCCCCGGAGATGTGGGGGCAGCGCTGGGCCTGGATGGGGAGAAGCACAGGCGGTCCCAGGAGAGGAAGGACGCCTCTTGCCGAGGGGTAGGCAGTCAGGAGGAAGCTGACGATAGCAGGGCAGAGGGCTGGCAGAGGTTGGTGGCCGCGGCCCACACAAGCTGTGAGAAGCAGCTGGTTATTCACATGATGAAATGAGAGCACTGGAGTGTGGTAAGCAGTTGAACTGCCCCAAAGATCACTCTGTGTGCTCGGGAAACAGACCTTAGGGGCCAGAGTCCACACCGCTGCCTTGAGTAGGGGAATTTCTTAGTTTTCATAAATGGTCTGTGGTTGTGTAAGATGCTGATACGGAGGGCAGGTAGTGAAGGGCGTATGGAAATGCTGCTATTTTTGCAACTTTTCTATAATTATCTCAAAATTTAAAATAACTGTTAAACAATAACAAAAAGCACTTTATACCTTGAACGAACAATTAGAAGCTGATTTAGGTATGGTACCAAGAGCAGATGAGTTCAGAAAAATAAAAAGGACAATAGCAGCTTCTCTCGATAAGTGACCTGGGATAAAATAGTTTGTGTGGAATCAGATCTGGGGGCCCGGCAGTGTGAGTTTGGTGCTTGTCTTTCTTAAAGCCCCGGGGGTTCTGCCGCTCGATAGCGTGCTATTGCGTGGACGGCGGCTCAGGTTGTCTCCTTGAAGGAGTTCAATCTTCACAGTACGTATTCAGTAAAACCCTTTGTCAACCATCGCTTGTCTTTTTGTCCCCAGCAACATCTCGAATCAGCGATGCACACCTAGCCGACACAATGATTGGCAAAGCGGTGGAGCACATGTTTGAGACCGAGGATGGCTCTAAAGACGAGTGGAGGGGAATGGTCTTGGCACGTGCCCCTATTATGAACACGTGGTTTTACATCACCTATGAGAAAGATCCTGTCTTGTACATGTACCAGCTTTTAGATGATTATAAAGAAGGCGACCTTCGCATTATGCCTGATTCCAGTAAGTGCATATTGACTTTATTTTTGATAGTTCAAAATGAATTTGAATTTTAGAACAAGATATTTATTAACTCTTTTGCAAATTATTTGATTATTCTTTCAGTTGTGTGAAATTTTTCACTCTTTGGCCAAGAATAATTTGCTTTCTGTATAGATTTCTGTGTTTTGGACTTTGAACTTTCATATGAGTGGAGTGTGTAACATGGGGTCCTTTGCCACTCGCTCCTTTTGCTCAGCGTGGTGTTTTCGGGGCTCACTCGTGTGTTCCAGCACGTCAGTACGTCACACTTGCTAGAAGCACGCTGGGTGGAGAGCCTGTGTTGGTTCATTGGTCTGTTGGTGTCCGTCCAGGCTGTTCTCGGGCCTTTGGTTATCATGAGGAGCGCACCTGTGAGCGTCTGTGTGCAGGGCTCTGTGTGGACGTTTGCCTCACTCCTCCGGGGTGTGTCCCTGGGAGTGGAACTGGTGGGTCAGAGTGGTCGCACTCTGATTTTAGGGACCTGCCAGACTTACTCTGAAAGCGGTCACCGTTGCAGGTTCTCAGCACGGCGCACGAGGCTCCTGGCTTGTCCTCGGCAACACGGGTGGTACCTGCCATGTTGCTTCTAGCCATCCTAGTGGTGGGAAGTGGTGTCTCGTGTGGTTTTGGTTTGCGTTTCCTCGATGACTAAAGATGTCGAGTATCTTTTCACGTATTATTGGCTGTTTGTCTGTCTTCCTTGGAGAAATGTCAGTTGGTGTCCTTGGCCTGTATGTCCTTCGGGTTGTCTTCCATTACTGTCTTGGCAGGGTCTGTGTCTGGGTGCAGGTCTCTGTCGGACCTGTGATTTGCAGATCCTGTTTCCCTTCTGTGGGTAGTCTTTTCACTTTCTGGGTGGTGTTCTTTGAAGCACAAAAGTTGTTAATTTGATGAAGTCCAGTTTATCTGGTTTTTGTTGCTGGTGCTTTTGTTGTCGTGTCTAAACCCATTTCCAAGATCAAGGTCATGAAGGTTTACCCCTATGCTTTCCTCTGAGAGTCTTAAAGTTTTAGTTCTTATGTGTAGGTCTTTAGCTCTTACATTTAGATACTTGATGAATTTTGTTAATTTTTGTTTTTGATGTGGCATATGGGTCCCACTTCATACTTTTGCATGTGACAGTCCCGATGTCGAGCACCGTTTTTTGAAAGGACAGTTCTTTCCCCGTTGAGTGGTTTGGCACCCTCTTGAAAGCCACTTGCCTGCAGATGTGTGAGGGTGTTTCTGGACTCTTACTTCTGTTCCGTTTGTCTGCTGTCTGTGGTTGTGCCGGTACCACACCTGACCGCATTGCTTTGTGGTAAGTTTTGAAGTCGGTAAGTGTGAATCCCCCTACTTGGTTCTTTTTCATAATTGTTTTGGCTCTCTTGCAATTCTTTACGAATTTTGGAACCAGCTTGTCAGTTTCTGTGAAGACATCAGCTGGGATTCTGATGGGCTTGTCTTGAATCTCTAGGTGAGTTTGAGGAGTGTTTCCATCTTGACAGTGGTAAGCTTTTTGATCCATGAGCATGAGATGTCTTTCCATTTATTGGAATTTTTTTTTATTTCTATCAATAGTGTCTTACAGTTTTCAGAGTATAAGTTTTGTACTCCCTTTGTTAAATTTATTCCGAAGTATTTTATTCTTTTTGATGCTATTGTGAATGGAATTATTTTCTTAATTTCATTTTTGGGTAAGCATGTTCTCTTTTAAACTATTCCGTAGCCTTTCCTCAAATACATGAATCCCTGGCCCTGGACAGATGTGGCTGACAGACATTCACTATGTTAGCGGTGTGATATCTCTCTTCCTTTTTTTAGTTCTTGTGAACGAGCCAGTCAGTGAACCTATTTACGTGCTCATCTTGCCCTGACTTAGTACCTTCTTAGATACACTTTTTTAAAGTTTGTGTACGTTAGTTGTAAGTGTGTACTGGAAAGTGTTGGTGTGGGCAGGAGTTTAATTATCATGAGAGCCTTCCTTAAAAGCATTTCTCTAGCCGGTGTGAAGCTGGTGTTTAACTTTCTCATAGAGAAGTGTCCAGTCAGTAAGTGCTGTTGGCTGGATGACAGGAAGTGGGGGGTTGCGCATCGCCTCCCCGACCCGTGTTCTTTCCTCGTTCTCCTTTCTTCCTCCAACCTGCTCAGCATCATGTGGGTGGAATGGAAGTGTGTCCGCCGTTAGAGGCAGCGGCGATGCTCTGATGGGAGCTCCATGCTGGTCTGTGTGCGCTCCCCTTGCTCCTTCGCTCACCCTGCTGTAGACACGGCGCTCGTGTATCTGGAATGCCTTTGTCCACGGGACGTGCCACGGAAGCATGCGTGGGGTGCTGCTGCTGGAGGGAGCAGTGATTTTGAAGAAGAGCGTTCGCTCAGGCTGCTTCTTCACTTCCCCGTTTAAAAGAACTGATAGCATTGTGCTCAGGCATTTTGTTTGTGCTGTGTGACTGTTAGTACCAGAGATCAGAACAGCAGGTTTTGGATTGTGTCATTCACTGAGTGAGTTTATTGGAACCAAAGAGGCAAAGTCCTGTTGGCATCAATACACGATATGGTCCAAAGCAGGACACATGTGAGAATAAAATGGTGCCCTGCTAATGGCTGTGCCGGCATGGCTGGCACCCACCTGAGGGCCCTGTGCTGCTGCGTGGAAGAGAACCTGGCCTCTCCGGGGTTTCTGAAATGGCCTCTGCCTGCCTGGCTCTAACCCTGTTCCCTTCTCCTTTGGCTCCTTCCTGGTTGTGGTGATGGTTTCCTCTCATTTGATGTGTGATCCTAGAGCTGACTGAGTTCCTGCCATGTCACAGGGCAGTGTTTCTCAACACTCACATTTTCCCGGGGACCTTTAACAAGGACAGGTGCCTCAGCCATCCTCAGAGATACAGCCGTAATTGGTCTGGGGGTGGAGTCCAGTCAGCACCTATCTTTAAAGCAGAGAAGTCCCTTTCATTTGGGCACTGGGTTAGGAAGACGATGCGTAATGCAGTGATGTTGAGGAGGAAGAAGCTTTAGGGATTCACAGGTAAGGCGAGGCACACTGAGGCACTTTGAGTGCACAGTATATTCCCAGTAACCCCACTGGGTGTTATCTGCCTTGAAATCCTATTTCGAAGTAACTCAGTTATTTTTAAGAAGTTAAATAATTATTTAGGTTTTTTCCTTAAGCCCTTTCCTTCTTTTAGTCCTTACCTCCTCAGGTAATTTCAGCTATAATTAAACATGAGCCAAAAGAATTTCTTGTTAGAATTTTCAAAATCATGTACATGTCCAGGTCTTGGGGGTGGGCACACTGTTTTTGTAAATTAAGTGTTATTGGCACACAGCCACACTGTTTACTCATGTATCATCTGTGGCTGCTCTCGTGTGACGATGGCAGAGCTGAGTTGTTGGTGCCGAGATCACACGGCCTCAAGCCTAACTTAGTTATTGTCTAGCCCTTGGAGAAAAAAATTGCTGACTCTTGGTCTAGATAATCAAGATGAATTCAGGATATTAAAACCATTTTTAGTTATTATTAAAATAGATGACATGTGAGCTGGTGTGTGTCTAAAAATTGATTTTAAATTCTTTTTTCTCCCCCTTTAAATACAGATGATTCACCTCCAGCAGAGAGGGAACCAGGAGAAGTTGTGGACAGCCTGGTAGGCAAACAGGTGGAATATGCCAAAGAAGATGGCTCCAAGAGGACTGGCATGGTCATCCATCAGGTGGAGGCCAAGCCGTCGGTCTACTTCATCAAGTTTGATGATGATTTCCATATTTATGTCTACGATTTGGTGAAAACATCCTAGATGTCATCACGAACTTTGCCAAATTTGTGGAACTATTAAATGTATAATTTGTAGACATAAAGACTTGATTGCTTTCCAGTTTAATGAAAGCTTAAATGTCCCTGCGAACCCACAATCTCTGCCAGCAGAACTGGTTTTGTTCTGAGTAGTACAGATTTATGTGACCACAAAGCATTTTGTGTAAGGAGCTCCTTCCTCTTAAAGGAAGTCTATCTGTCTGGAGGGGAGTTACAGGCAAGTTTGGTCAAAGTTAAGCTAGTATCATAGTCATTTAAAACTGTAATGGATCTTATCCATTTTCCCTTCACTCTTAACACTCTTAGTCTGCTGCCACAATGCAAGCATAGTTTGGTATTTTTGTTATTGCCTTTTTTGAGATATATATGTATCTATATCTATATCTGTGTGTATATATATATAATATATATATGCACACCCATAGATCTGCGTACACACACGCACGCGCGCGCACACACACACACACACACTTCATTGGCAGTCCTTTCTTTGTGGATTGGGACAGGGGTTAAATAATTTTCTCCAGTTTAACAGGAGTGCTTGACCCAAGTGAGTCATATTAGTATCTTACTGCTCTTTATTTAAGATTGAATTCGGGCACAGGAAGCGCACAGGGACGTGGACGTTCAGCTTGTTCTGAAGATCAGAACTTCAGAGCGCCTTTCAGTCTGGAGGCTGTAAACCAGGTGTCCAAACAAGACTCGCTTGTGAACATGACTGACCCGCCTTAGAATTTGACAGGACGGTTAGAACGGTTAGAAATCTGGGTAAAAGGCTGCCTTTAATTCTAAGCTTTGTAAGTTTTTTGTTTACATTTTTTGTTACCATAAATGCTTTCTTTCTCCAAGCCCAGGTCCTTGGTCCCCGCAGTGTGAGGCCACCGGTGTGTTTTGGACAGCACATTTGGTCCTTGGTTTGCACACATCAGTAATCTGGGGCTTCGCACACGGATTTAAAGGCAACAGAGCGTCAGTGGTTTGTGCCTGTGTGCTAAGTTCCTGGAAGAACACTGCGTTTCTATTTGAAATGTCCTTTTAAGAGTGGCGTTGTTGCTTCCTAATGAGTTCTCTGGGACGCTGTTACTCTCATGACTGTTAATTACTGATGTAGGATTATGGTCAGAAGGCTTTTCCACACAAAGGATGGCGAGACAGATACCAGCTGAGGTCTGACACCTGTGTGGTGCTGTCCGCTCTGGCTCAGGTGTTGGGGTGGGTGTGTTCCATTCAGTGGACCTGCCACGTTGGGGTCAGTTGCCTGCGCCAGCTCGCGGGTGTGAGTGATAGCAGCCCTTAGCTGCTGAAGCCTTTCGTGGCGCATTCCTGCAGGGTTGTTTTAACTGAAATAGAACTGTAAAAGTGGTTGGTTTAGCAGTGGACCAGCCATCTGTCGCTTTGCTTTGGGTGAGCCTGGCGGTCTGAAAGCTAGGAGAAAGGTGGATGTGGGACCCATCTCCGTGGAGGCTGGAGAGCTTACCTGAGATGTGGGCAGAAGGCTAAACGCACATGCTGTCAGTCAGACCCTGGAGGGCCAGCCCGCTCTGTCGGGGCTGCTCTTGATGTAGAGACTGTGCCATTTCATGGCCTCACTGTGCGTGGTTTGTGCAGTGCCCAGTTTCACCTTCAGGAAAGCTGTGCCTTCTCGTGTTGGATGTAACCCTGCACACAGTGTAAATACAGCACCCCATTCTCTGCAGTGTGCCCAGTGCCTCACCACAGCCAGCCAGGGGTGACCTTCTCCCTGCAGCCAGTCCCCAGGTCTTAGAAGCCCCTCCCTGCCTGAACAGCATCATGCCACAGATCTGTCCCTTGTCTTCCTGGTGATTCTCGTAAGAGTTGCTGCGTGTAAATCTCCAGGCCGAGCCTGGCTCCCTGAGCCCCAGCAGACGTGCGGCCCAGAGAGGGAGCGTGTCCAGCGCGCTGACTGTGCACACATGGCACAGTGACTTTGGGCTAAAAAACACAGTACTTTGGCAGTTTCCTGAGGTTGGGTCAGGGGACACATTTCCAGCATTACTTAATGACTTGCATTGTGGTTTTCCTGCAAGTACTTTTAGCAACTTTAATACCATGTGATCTGCCACTCTAGATAAATGTGACATGGGATTATTATTTGTATCATTATTTTAATCGTCGTTCCATGTATTGTTTTTAGGGCTGAAGGAAGGGGAAGGGGTTATTTTTGTTTTCTATTTTTTTTCATTCTTTTTTCTTTTGGTGGCTTAAACCACACTTAATGATGCTGTGACTACTTCTGCTCCCTAGCCGAGTGTTCAGGCTTCGTTTTAGGCTCATGTTTCAGATCTGCATGCGTTGCTTGCATTTTCCTGGTACCTGAATGTTGGTTCCTTGTTCTAGGAATCCAACATCAATTTCCAAAATTATCATGGGACTTGTGACAACACAAGACATGAATCTCTGTATAAAACGTATTGGCCTTCCTCATTGACCTGCTATAGTATTACTGTGTCGTGTGTGCGTGTGTGATGTCCGGCTGCCACGTAACCTTCAGAGGAAAACCTTCAAAGCAGACCATCCTTTTGCATGCTCTATTCTAAGTAGAATGTTCAATGTAACTAACTGAACTTGCATGTTAAAGATATTTAGGTTTTTTGTTTTCTCTCTTTGTTTTTGTTTGTTTTCAGTTTTCTGTGTATTTGCTTACTGTGCTGTTCAGTGGTTGTAGGATACAATGCACTGGTGAAGCAGTGTCGTGCCATGAGGGTGGTTCTCCAGTTGTCTGTCATGCAGCATTTGAAGGGACTGTGGTTCTTCACGCAGTCAGTACTTCCAAACCAGACTGCATTTCTGTTGTTTCACGTGCCAAACCCCGAAGTGCATTGGGCTTGAATCTCTGAACGCTGTGGACCCATCAGAAGACTGTTTTGATTGTCACAAATTGTAGTGCCTGAAAACATTCTTAAGCTGATTGTCTTAAAAAAAAAAAAAAGTTCTCCAAAGACAAAACAGGAACGGTTATTAGAACAAAACAGCGATGGTGGAAACGTCTGTGGTTCCTTGAAATGCTGCGCTTTCTGTACTTTCCATCATTAGTGCAGTTCGAACGAATGTGTCTAGTTCAGAGGTCTTCGTGTTCGCATTTTAAAATTAGGTAAATGACCTCATCTCTCAAGCTTGAATTCGTTTTTAATTTTATTTTATACAGTGTGTAGACGGTCCCCTGTTCTCTGCATTTAGAAGTATAAACAATATAAATCTGTTAATTCTGTAAGTAATTTTTATAATTATGATGTAACTCTATCCTATCCTTAAAACATTTAAAATAAACCCTTTATGTGCAACTTTTGACTGTAAATTTTGTGCTCATGAGCAAAATGTGATGTGTTAAACCTGCTTCTTAAAACAGTTTCTAAAGTTTTACTTTAAGATTTAAGTGACTTTTTTCCCCTTTCACCACATGTAAATGTCAGATATACATAGAAACAGAAAGAAAGAGAGTTTTATTTGAGTGATAATATTTAGTCATACCTGAAAGGAGACGGGCAGGAATCAGCATCCCGAATGTGTAGTGAGAGAGACTGAAGCTGTGATTTGCCATTAATGAGAAACTTTAATTTATCATAAAATTTTAAGCTTAAAAGAATTGTTTGAAATAGAATTAAATAATGTGTATTTTATACTTCACATCTTTTCTTGCTCTGTATATTGCCTATGATGCTTTTATTAATACTTGAATGCCAGCCGAGATTCTGTGTGCAAACGCCCATTCCTCAGTGGCAGGGACAAGGACATGTAGGGGTTGCTTTGAGCTGTGTGTGCTCTGTCCTATCTTCCTGGGCAGTTGTTACCAGTGAGGTAAAAAGTAGAGTTTATGATATGCCTTTAAGTAGGGTTTTGTTTGTTTTTTTTAAAACATTGGCACCTGAGCTAACAACTTTTGCCAATCTTCTTTTTTTTCCCTGCTTTTTCTCCCCAAAGCCCCCTAGTACATAGTTGTATATTTTTAGTTGTGGGTTCTTCTGGTTGTGGCATGTGGGATGCCGCCTCAGTGTGGCCTAATGAGTGGTGCCATGTCCACACCCAGGATCCGAACCAGCGAAACTCTGGGCCTCTAAAGCAGAGCGCACGAACTTAACCACTCAGCCACGGGGCCGGCCCCCTAGGTTTGTTTCTTTTTATGTTTCCCTGGTGCATTTGGCCCAAGGATCTCCTGGCCAAGGCTAGGTAGGACAGGAGAAGTCACCTCTGCCACCTGCCAGGGCGTGACCCAGGGAGGCCTGTCTTGTGTGGCGGCTCCAGTGGCAGAGGGACAATGGCCGGGGGACACAGGGCTGGCCTCTCAGCCCTGGCAGGAGGAGCTGCAGACAGGTGTCGGGTGGAGATGACGGGAAGCCCAGGGCTGCCTGGGCCAGGTCCCACCGTCCACTTCCCACCAGTCAGGTGGTGGTTGTGGCATTGAAGGTAAGCCCAGGAGACACTTTCCCCCAGAATGACCAAGGAGGACGAGTGTGTGAGTTGGCGGCTGCTGGCTCCTGTCTGTAACTGACGCCTGGCGTCTGGGTGAAGGATCCTCACTGGGGGGATTGCGGATGGGCTGTCCCTCCTTGTCCTTAGAGCCAAGGGGCTCAGTGACCATGGAAGCCCTCCACCACACAGCGCCCACAGAGGCTTGCGAAGTGCCCCGTCAAGCACTTTCCACGCACTCCCTCGCTTAATTCTTAACCCTGTGAGGAGGGCACGACCTCTCCATGTTGTCCAGTGCCGAAGGCATGGGGTGAGCCTCTGGTCCAGGATCGCAGAGGCTGGCAGGCCCCGGCCCTCAGCTGTGCGCAGGCTCCGAGCTGCCGCGTTCACGTCTCGGAATTGAGCCGCCTCGGCCAAGCCATCCCGCTGATCTGTCGTCTGGTAATTTCTGTGGGCAATTTTTTGTAACCTCATTTCATAAGTTGTTAGCAGAAAGTGTTTTCTTATTTCTTCATGGCATAATAAAAGGTTTTATGTTAGTCACTAGAATGTAGGAATCTATGTTTCTGTATAGTAGGAATTGGAACCCAAGGTTACTTTTTCCCTGAAAAAAATATATTTTGGAGAGAAATGATGTTGAAAAACTTCAAATAATTTTATCACAAGAATGTGGATACTATTTTATATTTCAAAGACACTTTGCACATTGTTAAATTAATATTCTTTAAAAACCTAGACTTCTTCTGCCCTAGTGTACACTCTCATCCGTAGTTCTCTGCTGATTGCTTTGTCCTGTGTCACGTTTGTAAGTGTTCAGACTGCCGAGCCTCACAATGTGCTGAGTCTTCAAATTATTTCTCCAGACATTCTTAGATAGTCTCTGTCTGCCTTTATATTGGCCACAAAACTCTCAGTTTTGGTAACTCGGTGACAGACAGTTTTTGGGGATTGCTTTGGCACACAGCATTTTGCCTAAAAGTGACATTGCGTTTTTTCTGCTTAATTTTCACGAGAGAGCACGGGACCTGGTGATGCACTGACCTGGCAGCTGTGGCGGTGGTGACACTAAGTGTGGGCCCTTCCCATGCGTTTCTTTGTAAGCTGGCTGTCACCAGGAGGTGAGTCGGCGGCCGCTTGCCATGTAGGCACGTGCCCGCCTCTGCTTTTCTCTTCATCCCCGTCATCGCTTTCAGTTTGTGCTTTGGGGATTCGTGCTCTGGGAGAACAGAAGAGCCCCGAGAGCCACGCCGACTACCGCAGGTCCTCTGGAGGATCAGCACTTCACGTGGACTTTCACAGCCCTGTGTCGCCATGTTGGAGCCGCTGAAGCAGACTACGATGTGCTGAGGACAGGAGGAGGAAGGCTTTCACAACCCGGTGTTAACATCGAGAGTTATCAACAAGGGCCAGCCCGGTGGCATAGTGGTTAAGTTCGGTGCATTGGGTTTTCAGGTTCAGCTCTTGGGTGCGGACCTACACCATTCATCAGCCATGCTGTGGTCAGCCCTATAAAGTGGAGGAAGATTGGCACAGATAGTAGCTGAGGGAGAATCTTCCTCAGGCAAAAAGTAAAGTTAACAACTCAAGGTTGAAATTCAGCATTCTGAATTGTTTCACATACACATTGCAAAGAGAGCTTGAAAGCTTTTCCCTTGAATTTGCCTCCTAAAGGATTTGTAAGAAATCTGGTAGCTGCTGCCACAGTGCTGTGCGTACGCTTGTGAAGGGCTGTGGGCGTTCCCATTAGAAACCAAGGATAGGGGCCCTGAGGAACGGGCCTCTGTCCCGAAAGTGGTACTTGGGCAGGGACTGTGTTTGCTGCGTGCATGTCTGTTCCTCACTGGGAGTCTGGCTTTTGCTCAGTGTTGCTTTGAGTTGTCCTGTAAGGCTGTGGTCAAGTGGTTTTAACCACTGGGTTTGTGTCTTAATTTACCCCAGGCCTGATTTGTCACACTAGGAAGCATCAGATTGTGGTCGTTTTCAGAACAGTCCTGCAGGGGAAAGCGGTGTGTTACGGATGGGAAAACGTGTCTGCTGGGATGGAGTCTGTGGGCCAGGATCTGTTGTCATGTTCCGTGTCGTGTTGTCCACCCCCTCCCCCCCACCCCCACTCGAGTGCCTGTCTGAGCAGCTCGCAGGGAGGGAGCGCATCCTTGCGCAGGAAACTGCATTCATCACCAAATGTCCCTTTGTTTAAGTCACACACATTTGTAAGAAACACAGAAATGCCTCAGCCATTGCCACTGGCCCTTTTTTTTTAACTTGGCAATTGTATTTCTAACCAGGGTTGGGCTGTGATGAACATGCAGGTGGCAGACCACTGGGAGTGTTTCGTGGTATTGCTGTGCGCAGTGTGTATCAGTCAGCTCCGGCTGCTGTGACAAATGCCACTGGCTGGGCAGCTTGAGTAACAGAATTTATTCTCTCTGTTTGGAGGCTGAAAATTCCAGGTCAAGGCTTGTTTCTCTCCTGGGCTCGTAGGCGCTCGTCCCGTCCCTGTGTCCTCACACGGTTGTCCCTCTGTGTGTGTCTGTGTCCTGATCTTATGAGGTCACCAGTCACATCAGATCAGGGCCCACCCATATGACCTCATTTTAACTTAATTACCTCTTCAAAGGCCCCATCTCCACATAAAGTCACATTGTGAGGTACCAGGGGTTAGGGCTCCAACAGATGAATTTGGGGAATACAGTTCAGCCCACAGCACCATATTAGAATTTATTTGGCCTTTCTTACTGTTAACCTGTAAGTGGGAAAGCAGTCTTGTTGGCATTATTTTTAAAAGGATGCTAATGCTCTGTTTGCTATAAAAGGAGTGGATAGATCCAGTGTAGGAAGAGAGCCTGGAAAGGTGAGCGGATTGCTGGTTCTAGATCTTCTTGCCCACTTCCTCTCGCTGCTCTCTCGGGTTGTTGACGGAACACTCTCACTTGTTTTCCTTGTCTGTGAGTGGTGAGAATCTGCCCTGCTCTCTTAGAAGATGCCTGTGCATCTCCAGGGAGATGTGGACCTGGGCCTGACACAGGGACGTGTCACCTTCGTGCTGGCATTTCCCCGGCACAGGGCCTTGTGCTGGCGGCAGCTTCGTCATTTCAGGCTGTGACACATTTGCTTTGGATTTCTGAGATCGCACTCCGAGTTCTACCTGGTTGGTTTCACTGTCAGGACGTCGGTCAGGACGTCGGTCAGGATGGTTTCCGTTTCATTGTTTTCTGGAACGCTGGCATCTCCCAGCGCATGCCGACGTTTGTGCAGGAGGTGCTGTTGAAGGTTCGTGGGAGCTTCCACCGCTTGTTTTTTTAAGATTTTATTTTTCCTTTTTCTCTTCAAAGCCCCCCCGGTACATAGTTGTATATTTTAGTTGTGGGTCCTTCCAGTTGTGGCATGTGGGACGCCACCTCAGCATGGCCTGATGAGTAGTGCCATGTCCGCGCCCAGGATCCAAACCAGTGAAACCCTGGGCCGCCGAAGCAGAGGGCACGAACTTAACCACTCGGCCACGGGGCCCACCCTCACCTCCCTGTTGTTAAATCAGTCTTTGTTTCTGAGGGAAGCAAGCTGCTTTATTTAAACTGCCACAGAATCTCATTCTAGTTTAACGTGTGCTCCAAGGAAGTAACCATCCAGATGGCCAGAGAACGGTGACCGAGGCGGGTGCACACATGTACCGTCGCCATGTTGTTCCAGAGGGCGCCCGGCTGAGCGGAGGGCTGGGTGCCGAGGCGCCTTCTGTCCTCCTGAGAAGGCACGATGGCGGGCTGCCTTCCTCAGAGCAGGTGACGGGCTTGGGATGTGCTAGGCCCACCTGGAAACTGCGGCTGGCCTCATTAAGCTTGAGTGAGGGTTCAGATGCGAGTGTCTTCCAGGTCTTTGTTGTAGTTTATGAACCAGTCAGTTCTAACCGAACTCAGCTTGAATGCTGTTGAGATAGTAGCACAAATGTATGTTTTCCTCTAGTAGATTTTGTAAATGTGGGTATATACAATAATTCATAAGGCATCTGAAATCTTTTATGGGACAAAATTGGTATACATAGTTATTTTGTCGTTGAAAGTTCTTTGTCCTATAATTGTGAATTTTGAAGCTGTTCCGTAGAAGACTGCTCTTCGTTCCCAGGTCACTGTAGATCCGTCTGGTGTACCGCCACCTCAGAGAGACGGTTAACCAAGGTGGGTCCCAAAGCTTGCGGTCATCGTTACACGATTCCAGCTTGCCACTAGGTGAAGTTATAAGACGGTTATGACGTGGGGAGTTGGGGGTGCTGGGGCGGGCTTCACAAGGCCTGATAGAACTAGCCTGGGCACGCGTTTCGGAGGCTGGTCTCTGTTCTCTATTTTGAAACTGTCTCTGTGCCTCAGTTTCTTTCCTTGCATGATTTTTTTTTAAACATCTCCAAACTCCTAATTTGTTTATCTAGAATAATACCATTTTAAAGAAATTTCCTGTTTCTTTACAGCACTTAGGAAAGAGTAACTTGTTTTTGCAAAAATGTCCCTGAGACTTACTCTCAATAAGTGATGGCCATATTGCATATAAAACT
The DNA here is from genome assembly GCF_021613505.1 of Equus quagga. Lineage (NCBI taxonomy): Eukaryota > Metazoa > Chordata > Mammalia > Perissodactyla > Equidae > Equus > Equus quagga. The sequence continues at coordinate 257,505 of NW_025799870.1, read as the reverse complement.
AGAAGATGATTTGGAAGGCCAGCCAGCTTGTGTCTCTCCTGAATATTCCTGTGTCACAGGCTTTCCTCTGCTCGCCTGGGTCAGCGAGGGGCCTGATCCCAGCAATGACATCTGGACTTTGGATGGTGACCGTGGAGCTGGTGATGGCATTTGTTACTAACCAGTGTCCTCCCCGCTGAGCCACGCTCCATGGAGGAGCTCGTGACTGCCGTTTAGGCATTTTAATTCTCCATAAATCAGAGAGCAGTGTAGTGTCGCTTTGAGAAAGACAGCACAGAAAGTGTGGTACAAGCTGCAGCTTTTCTCAGTTTACTGTCATCGTTCTCCCAGCTGACCGTTAGCTGACATCTCGGAACCCGCCAGGCTCTTCCGCTCAGCCTCCTGCAGGGGCGGCTTCCTGTGGGCAGCGGTGCAGACGCGTCGGATCAGCTGGGCTGTGCCCAGGACCTCACCGGCTCAGCGTTACACCTGCTGCCTCTCAGCTTGGACGTGTGCACTATCCTGTAGTGTCATCATGAGTGGCAAGGTGGCCTTTCCAGTTGTTTCCCTTATCATCAGGGAAATCCAAAGCCTTTTTCCTAGTTCTATGTCTTTATAATTTAAGGTTTCCTAAAGTTTTGTCACGTGTTTTCCTAACCTTTGAAGACAGCTCTGCTTATAGTGTCGGGCTGGAACATGGGGCGAGGTGCTGGGTGTGGTTTTGGGTGAACACCCATCATAGCGGGAGCCGGGTGAGTTACCTGATAGCCAAGGCTCTGTTCCTCACCGCTGCCTCCTCTGAAGAGAGACCAGCTTTACCTTTCTCATGGGTATTACAGGGTTTAGTGGATTTCAAAAAAGTTGAAGTATTTTTGGAAAGAAATTATTAAAATGGGACTTTTGTAAACCAAAGCATTTTAATGTTTTCCTTACACTGTGGAAAGAATCTTACATTTGACTGAAAAGTAAGTTAGAAATTTTTCAAAATTGATTTGAGAGGCCTTTGTAATCAACCAATTTATTCTGAGGTTAATTGTTAATTTTTCTAAGAAAATGAAGTTCCTTTTTATAACTAACTGTATTACCAAAATTCCTTTCTATTTTGTGAAAACTGTAGTGTTTATGAATTTAAATTGTCATACCTTTGTTAAGGATCCTTATTAAGGATCATGTTAATATAATTTTGTGCTTGATTTATTTACTTTGCATGATCTTTAAAAGGAAGATTTTAAGAATTTTGTGTCATGAATTTTTTCAGATGGTTACGTACTAGTTCACTGGGAAACGCAGACTAGGGTATCCTTTGAGAAAGTTCTGGGTTTGAGTGGCTTTGAGAAGAAAATCTCCAGCAGGGGATGAAAGCACCTAATTGAAGAACGGAGTCCGTGGTCCATGCAGCGCCTGAGGCACCTTGAGGCATCAGGAGAAGCGCTCTGCGCAGACTCCTCGCAGGTGCCCCCGTGTCCCTCTGTGGCTCTCTGCATCGTGCTGTCCTCAGCCTCCGAGTGCCTGCAGGATGTCCGTGAAGCTGAGCCCTGACCCAGGTGGAGTCAGGAGGCACCCCCAGCTGCACTGGCCGCCTCCACCGGGGGCTCTCTTACTGCACAGCATGTCCATAACTCTGTGATTGGTGTCACAGGCCAGCTGAGAGCTGGTGCTGTCACCTGTTAACAGCCTCTGTGAAGTCTGGGGAGCAGGCAGGCCTGGTGGCCAATGGCAAGTGTGGTCCCCGGTGAAATGATGGTGTCCTGTCAGCCGAATGCTGAGCCCACACTCCAACTTGAGAACTGCCCCCGAGGCCCCTGCTGCCCAGCTCCCCTCAGGCTGCTTCCTGGAAGGGGAGAGTGCGCAGCGGAAGAACGCTGTTCCCATCGTGCATGCTCAGGAGGCCCACAAAGAGAAGGGCATCGCAGACAGAAGACCAAATCGGAATCCCAGGTAACCCTGCGGGTCGTGCCTCAGGCTCGGCCCTGCCTGGCTTGGCGATTGTGGGGTTTTCCCTGGAGTCAGGAGCACTTCCCTCGTTTAACATGGAATTCCTTCTCTGAGTGATACCCGGGAGGCGGCAGGGTCTGCTTCCGCTCCTCCCTTATCACTGCACATTGGTGACCGGGGCTTGCAGGGGACAGTGCAGTGACCAGCCCAGCAGCCGGTGGCCGAGCAGGCACCAGGTGGCGTGATGACTCGTTGCTGACATGCCGTTTTCTCTTGCACAGGTTCGCCCCAGTCTTTTCATACCTTTCTGTCCCTTGCCTGTCAACAGTTAACACGCTTTGTGAAAAGGAGACTGAAAATGGTCTCTGATGAGCCCAAATAAGCCCTTCTGGAAAATGCAGTTGCTACAGGTGGCTTTTTGTATGCGTTTTCCTCAGTGTCTGACCTTGTGCTTGTAGCTCACCATTACATTACATCATCTGGGGCAGAAGGGAATTAAAGAGCCAAGAAATAGGAATCTCTTGCACCTTAATTTTGTTAATCGTCAGGAATGGGTGGTCCTTAGGGATGAGTGGTAAGAACGAGAAATCGTGCTGCACATCCAGCTCAGGCTGCTGTCTCTCCTGCTGGTGAGACTCAGCCACGTGGTCGTCTGGGTAGGTGTTCGGAGTCCAGGCTCTGTGCAGACTGAACCGGGCCAGGGGCTGTGGTCTCCGGTCACCCCTCCCCTCCCTGGGTGATGCGTGCTCGCTCGAGGGAGACTCCCGCCTGGGATCTGGGGCAGCGAGACGTCGGGAGCTTGTGTTTGAGTTATTTGTGAGGCTGTATCGGGGTGCTTCTAATGCCCATGACCTGAATCTTCCTCTGTTTTAAACCTTTAGGTTATGTTTTATATCAGCGTGAGCATCTTATTCTTGAAGACTTTGGAACCGATGAAACAATCATAGGTGTTGCCCTGGGACTTCTGCGCATCTGTTTCCAGGTTGCTCGCATCATCGGTACACGGCTTTGCTGTGTCCCTTGTCCGTGAGCCAGCCTGCTAGTTCCTCCTCTGATCTCAGCCTGGTGACGCTTGCCGGCTCTTGGCCATAAGTGACTTCCTGATAGAAAAGGACCCTCAGGCTTCAGTATCCAGCGGAGTTGGCAGCTCTGTCAGAAACGGAACTGAGGTCACTTTGAGACTACCTGCATTCTCTTCCTGGAAGGACACCCGGCAATAGATGTGAAACAAAACAAGAAGCAGCCTGCAGGACAGGAAGTCGCTGCACCAAAATGGTTTTCGCCTGCAGGATGTGCTCTTCCTCTCACATGTCAATTTTGGGAAATGGATTGATTCATTTTATAACTTTGGAAGATACTTATTCTTTGTTACAAGAAACAACTACTTTATTATAGGAACAAAATAATAGTATTTGATAACAGTTCATTTGTCATGTACCCTTGGAGTTTCTCTCGATAACCAGCATAGCTGTGTTTCTCACAGAATTCACATTTGTCATTAAGAGGCTGGAACTCCGTCTACACACCATCTGAATTGTGACCTGGGGGCGTGTTTGCCTGGCCTCATGCTGGCCACATCCCTGTTTCCTTTCCAGATCGCTCGTGTTAGTCTGATTACTGGGCTGTGTCCATGGACAGACAGCGCATACTATGTTTGGTGTTACTTTTCAGAACCTGAGCTACAGAGCTTGAGTTGGCTAATTGATAAGCTGTGTTTTATATTACATTCCTTGTACCTTCCTGGAAAGGAATTTGACCTTTGCAAAAACTATGATAAGTGATCATTAAAGAGGTGTTTGTAAAATAAATTGAATATCACTTCCTAATAAGTGTTAATCACAACACAGTGTGTCAGAATTTATGGAATGCAGCTAAACAGTGCTTGGAGGGAAATTAATAGCGGTAAATACCTCTGTTCAGAAGATCTCAAATCAAAAGTGTAAGCTTCCACCTTAGAAATCTAGAAGAAGAAGAGCAAAATAAATCCAAAGCAAACCAAAGGAAAGAAAGAATAAAGGTTAGTATGGAAGTAAGTGAAATAGGAAACAAAAACTGAAGAAAAATCAATAGTTGGATTTGAAAAGATCAAGTTTGGCAAACTTTTAGCTACACTGACCAAGAAAGAAAGAGAAGATACAAACTGCCAATATCAGGATGAGAGGAGACATTATTACCAACCTTACAGAAATTAAAGGAATTGTAAGGAAATACTATGAGCAACTTTATGCCAACACATTGGACAATTCAGGTGAAATGGACACATCGTAGAAACACAGAAATTACCAAAACTTAGTCAAAGACAAATGCGTTTTTTATTTTTGAGGAAGACTAGCCCTGAATTAACATCAGCTGCCACTCTTCCTCTTTTCTTTTTTTTTTTGCTCAGGAAGACTGGCCCTGAGCTAACATCCGTGTCCATCTTCTGCTTCTTTTTAAATTGGGGCACCTACTACAGCATGCCTTGACGAGCGGTGCGTAGGTCTGCACCCGGGATCTGAACCCACAAACCCCAGGCCACTGAAGTGCAATGTGCAAACTTAACTGCTGCGCCACTGGGCCGGCCTCTGCAAAATTTTAATAGGCCTGTAACAAAGAAATTGGACTAGAAACTAGACTCTTCCTAGAGAATAAAGCCCAGGGTCAGATGGCTTCACTGGTGAATGGTACCAAATATTTAAAGAAGAAATAATACCAGTTTTTCCCAGACTCAGGAAATAAAGGAGGAGGGAATACTTAGCAGCTGTGCACTGTGGTGCCCGTTACCCTGCTACCAGAGCCAGACAAACAGAAGGATGCTGCAGATCAGTATACCTCATGAATGCAGAAACAGAAATCTGCAACAGGGGCTGGCCCCATGGCGTAGTGGTTAAAAGTTTGACATGCTCTGTTTCAGTGGCCTGGGGTTTGTGGGTTTGGATTCTGGGTGTGGACCTACACCATTTGTCAGCAGTCATGCTGTGGCAGTGACCCACATAGAAAATAGAGGAAGACTGGCACAGATCTTAGCTCAAGGCCAATCTTCCTCACCAAAAAAATATATATATATATATATATTTTGGAGAACTTACACTCCCAGATTTCAGAACTTACTATAAATCTACACTAATCAAGATAGCATGATACTGGTATAAGGATGTGTCTAGACTGATCGATCAATTGATCTCTCTCAGTGGAACAGTTGAGTCCTGAAGTTAACCCTTACATTCATGGTCACTTGCTTTTCTTCATAGGTACCAAGACAGTTCAGTGGAGAGAAGATTGCCCTTTTAACAAATGAGGCTGGAAGAATTGGATATCCACATGCAATAAGATGAATTTAGACCCTTCATTATTTACAAAAATTAACTCAAAATGGATCATACACCAGAATGTAAGAGCTAAAACTATGAAACTTAGAAGAAAAAATCATAGACAAGAATCTTCAGGACCCTGGGATTGGCAAACATTTCTTATATATGATGCTAAAAGCACAATCATAGAAGAGAAAGTTGATAAGTTAGACTTCATCAAAATTAAAATCTGTGTCATAAGCCACTTCAAGGAAATGAGAAAACTGGCCACAGACTGGAGAAAATATTTGCAAATCATACTGATAAAGGATTGGTATCCAGAGTATGTAAAGAATGCTTTAACAAGCAGACGACTCATGTAAAAAATGTGCAAAGGATTTGAATAGACATTTCTCTAAAGAAGATAGACAAGTGGCCAATTGACACATGAAAAGTTGCTCCACATCCTCTGGAAGTTAATAAAGGGAAACGTCACTTAAAGTGGAGTCGGGAGGCCGGAAGGGGGAGCTCCCACTCAGTACCACTCAAGGTTAGTTACAGGAAAGACGGTCAGTTACAGGTCACAACAGAAAGAAGTGTCCATTACAGGAAGAAATGTCTGGTGCATCCCAAACAGAAATCGACAACCCCAGCAACTCAGCCAACGAGAAGCCGCCGTTACCCTGAACTCTCGCTTTCTTCCAATGGACTTTGATGCGAAAGCGCCGCTCCCAGCTTCCTCCTTTTTCTCTATAAAATAACGTTCCTCTCCCTTGTTGGGTTTGCCTGTGGTCCATCACAGCGTACACATCCTCAATTACAATTCTTTGGCTATTCCTGAATAAACTTGTTTTGCTGGTAAAATAACTGTTTTATTTGTAAGGTTGACAATCCTTAGTCATTAGGGAAATGAAAATTAAAATTGAGATGCCACTTCCCACCCCCTAGAAGGACTGGGAGCCAAGGAGGGGCGATGACGGACGTTGGTGAGGATGTGAAGAGCTGGAGCTGCCCCTTTGGGTAACAGTGTAGCAGTTTCTTAAAAGGTTGAAGTATAAACTTGCCGTGTGACCCAGGTTCCTAAGAATAAACACGGAAGAATTGAAAAGATAGGTCTGCAGAAAACTTGTAAACTGGTGCTTGTCCCATTATTCACAATAGCCCCAGCGCCTGTCAGCCGGTGAGTGGATGAACACACCGTGGTATGTGCACACACTGCAACACTGCAGAGGGCGCAAGGCCTGAGCTGGTCCACGCTCCAAGAGAGCCTCAGAGACACGCAACGTGCAAGGTGCCGGATGGAAGAGACCACGCGCTGTGTGACCCCGTTGATGTGAGAAGTCCTGAGAGGCAGGCCAGGGAGAGAAAGTTCATTACTGGTTTTGGGGGTGGGGGGCTGGGGCTGGGAATGGAGACCAGCTGCCGGTGGACACTTGGGGTCTTTCTGAGTGAGGTAAATGGTCAAAATTAGATGATGGTGATGGTGGTACAACTCTGAACTTAGTAAAACGAATGCTTCTCTTAAAATCGGTTTTCCGATAGTAGGTAAGTATACCCCAGGAGAGCTGTTAGCAGCCCCCTGAGGTGAGACCGGAACTCTCGAGGAAGACAGGTGGGACAGGGTTTCTGGTTCTGGATTTGGGCTGGGCCCCAAGAGTCTGTTTCCGACAGCCCCCTGGGCGGGTGGGGGCCGTGGCCTGCACTGCCAGGTAGTGTGTTTACGTCCCCTGGGAGGAGGCGGGTGGCTGGGGCTTGTGACCTCCACCAGCGGGTCCGTCCTTGTGCTGTGGTCCACTGCTGGGGTGTAGTGTTGGGCTAAAGTAATGAAAAACTAGTTTCTCAGGAAAATAAGTGGTGGGAACCAGAAGGTTGTAAGGAGGAGATTGTCAGAGTGGAGCGGATCTTTGTGGAGAGGCAGAGCGGAGGCTGCAGCACATGAGGAGCTGGGCGGACACGTGTGGCCTGCGTGGGGCCCGAGGGCGCCCACGGCGCTGCCGTTGCTGGGCCAGTCCGAGCTGAGAGGCCTGCGGGTTGACCAGAAGCTCAAGGGAGCCCCTCGGCCCGGGCAGCCCCTTCTGACGCTGCCCGTCTGTGATTCTGCGGCCACCAAGAGGGGCTCAGGAAGAGGGCCAGCCCGTGGGAAAGCAGCGCCGGGAGAGGCCAGCAGCCCCGGAAGGGAGTGAAAAGCCAGAAACGGGAAGAACAGCACAGCAGCAGCCGGGTGTGAGACCTTGTGCACTCCGCTCTCCCTCCCGAAAGCTCCTTCCCCGTGCTGTCTGCTTGGCTTTGGCTGGGAGTCCAGTGTGAGCTCGGCCGGCCGCGCGCCTCACGGGGGCAGACACGTCGGGGGTGGACCCGGGTCACCCAGGCTGGGCCGAGAACTCTTCTTGCCCCTCTCGGGGGTCTCACCACGACGTCCCTCCCTCCAGACGCAGCCCACTGCAGTGAGGAATCTTCGAGAGTGCACCTTGGCTGGCACGCTCCCCCGTGTGGTGCACACCCGAGTATCGGCCGCCCCGCGTGCACGGGGCTGTGGAAGCCGCCTCGGTGGGGGCGGTGTCGGCACACACAGGTGGCCGCGTGAGGGACCAGGGCAGTGCTCGACACAGGTGCACGTGTGGTCCCGTGGGGTTTTGTGAAAGCAGTTTGAGAATAAATGGGTACGGAGGCAGTCCTACAAGGCGGCCCACCTCCAGGACCAGTTCGTGTGGGGGAGTGTGGGAGGCCCGCACGGCTGGCGGGCGGTGTCCCTGCCACAGGAGGAGGGGAGGCCCGGCACCGTCCCTCCTGGCCGCCTCCTTCCCGGGCGAAGGTGGACACACTGAGGGGGCGGGCGGACAAAGTCTCTGCTCCTCGTGCTGAGGCCCCCTTCTTGAGGGTCCTAGATAAACACTTCAGGGGGAAGATGGCCTGAGGGCCAAGTGACAGGCCGGAGGGCTGCGCAGGCACGGGCTGGCGAGGGGTGGCCTGGAGCTATGGGGTGGGAGTCCTCGGTTCCCGACGTCCGCTCCTGACAGAGGCCATGCTGGGTACATTGCATTAGCTTTGCTGCAGTTTTGCATCTAATGACTTCCACCTGTGTGCTGACCTTCGCGGTCTCTGCGTCGGGTGCCAGTTGTGCAGTGGAGGGTGTTCCCGCTCCAGGTCATGACTCGGAACACTTGCCCCATTGGGGGTTTTGCATGTTCTTTGCGAGGTGCCCCAGCTGCTACTGTTTCTGTGGACTGAACGTCGTTTGCACCAGTTAGCAGTCAGTCAGCACCGCTCCAGCCTCGACCTTTCCGGCAGTGACCACCGGTGCCCCGGGTCCTCCTGGGCTGGGGCATGCTGGCTCCTCAGACATCCAGGCGGGAAGGGTGGCAGGATCTGACATGAAGGGAAGAGGTGCGCCCGGACTCTGGTGGGGCTCGCTTTCCGTTCTCACATGGCCACGTCTACTGGGGAGGGCAGCTCGAGGTCACGCCAGCCCCACGTTCTGCCCTGAGAGCTGTGTGTCCCTGAGGGCTGGGCACGCATTCAAGAACCCGCAGTGTTCCATGAAAATGCACGCTCTGGAAAGAGTGCCTGAAGTGTAATGAAGATGAGCATTCATGCTTGGGACTACTTACCTTCCCTGCACAGCGTGAGCGCAGAAGATCTGAGGCTGGAGGTGGGGGAGCTGTGGCGTCGTGGTTAAGTTCAGTGCGCTCTGCTTCGGCGGCCTGGGTTCATGACTTTAGGTCCCGGGCACAGACCTACTCCACTCATCAGCCGTGCTGTGGTGGCGTCCCATGTGCAAAATAGAGGATTGGCACAGATGTTAGCTCAGGGTGAATCTTTCTCAGCAAAAAAAGATCTGAGACTAAAGGAGAAGGCAGCCGAGACAACAGCTACCTCTGTGCTCAGGGCGGGCACAGCCTTGGCATCTGCGTTTCTTTATGCCCCGTGTCTCAGAATCCTCGGGCAACAGCCATTGCAAACCTGCTTTGATTTATTTCATATCTCCATCGACGTACTAGTCTCTGAATATCAATGATGTTCTTGTCTAAATTTGTGGAAAAGAATAAAGCCAAATGTCTGTCTTAGGTAATACATCGAAGTATTTATTTTGGAGAAACTGTGGTCACAGCAAGAAGGAATTAGTGGATAAATAACGCTGCTCCTGTCCTGCTGAGCCCTGGGGCCCACGACCGTGGGGGCTGGGGCAGTCTCCTCTGAAAGTGGGTTCCCTCCCAGCGACTTTGGGAGAAGTTTGAGATTGCCTTTTAAGATCTGTCTTTGGTAACCGATCCTGAAGAAGTCCTTCAAGATGGCTGCTTGCTGGTTGCCATTAGGGAATGGGGTTGACCAGCACTTGTTGGGGTCAAGTCACTCAAGAGGAAAGGTGGTTGGACCCGGGGAGGCTTGGTGGGAGACGTCTCAGCACGGGCTGCAGGCTGGGAGCTGGCCCTCAGGCGTCCCGCACCACCTCTGCTGTCGGCTGCCAGCTGGAGGATGAGGGACGCGCCAGCCTGGACTTGATGGGGGTCAGGCAGCCGTGGCTGTGGACTCGGAAGAACCCCAGACGGAGAGAAGTTCAGTGCAGGACAGGCCGCGAGAGCGCTGCAGGCGAGCCCACCTCGGCCCTCGACCGAGCAGACGTGCTCCTGACAGCCGGCAGGATGAGGACTCCGCGGAGACGCGCGCGTGCCTGGCGAAGGCACCCGGCGGAAAGGAGAGGCCGTGCTGCTGCAGACGGTCTCCCCCAGTTCACGTTGACTCCCCACGCCCGGGGTGGGGTGCCAGGAGGCGGGGCCTTTGGCAGGTGAGGTGTGGATCCCCCTGAGGGCATCAGTGTCCTTGTAAGAGAGACCGCAGAGAGCTCCTCACCCTTCCCATAGTGTCAGCACATGGTGAGGAGGTGCCCTCTGAGGACCAGAAAGGGGGTCCTTGCCAGCCTGCTGCCACCTTGACCTTGAGCTCCTGCCTCCAGAGCTGGTGCTCCCAGTTTGTCAGCCCACCACTTCTGTGTAACACATGGCAGCCGCTCAGATTTGTGGATGACGGGACACGGCGTGTGCATGCTGGGGCGTTGGTGGTTGTGTGTGTGTGTGATATATAAGATACAAAATCCTTACCATGGCCGCCTCCTGAAAGCTGGGCGTCATCATCACTCCCGTTGGACAGACGGCCGTGTGTGGGTCGGGAGGGCAGACGAGCTTGTGATGGCCGTCCACAGGGCTAGTGGGGGACCCTTCTGCAGTACGGAGGTGTTCTCTGTACAGCCCGGCGCGGTGTCCCACGCGGGCGTCTCAACATGAAGCCGTCCCCAGGCGCCCCTGGAGAAGAGTGCCGCAGCCTGGCCACTGCGGGCAGCCCACGCCCAGTGCTGCCCATCTGCTGGGGACGTGGGGGACAGCAGCCGAGACAGCCAGGGTAGGAGGTGCGCGCTCCCTCTTGGGTCCCTTGTGTCCTCTCGCCTGGGACCCTGGGGACAGACCTGGCCTCTGGTTCATTGTCCTGCCCTGAGGTTGCTCCCCAGAGAAGCTTCTGGCATCTCACCAATCAAGGAAGAGCCTGTGGGACTCGGGAGGGCTCAGGGGAGATGGAGCGATGCTGCGGGCTGCAGGCTGAGGCGCCGCCGCCAGGAGGAGGGGCTGCAAAGGGAGGAGGCCGCCACGCATGTCCGGGGGCCCCGACGGGAGCCGCTACCCTGGCCGTTGCTGGGGCAGAGTCCGTGTCGGGGGCTCCGGCTGCAGGCCCCACCGCTTTCCTCCCGGGGAGCGGGTCCCGACAGCACAGGAGAGGGGACTGCAGGCCCTTGCGGAGGACTCGCCATGACTGTCCTCGCGGGGGCACCCTTCTCGCTGGCCCTGCAGCGGCTCTCATGGGGCTGAGCCCCTGGCTGGCGAGGTCCAGGGCCCGCTCTGCTTTGCTTCCAAGGCTCCATTTCAGGCCCCAGGCTGGCTCTGAACAGGGGGCTGCAGCCCGTCCTCCTGAAGCTCACAGCCCGCAGAGGACAGGCCCAGATGGCTAGCTCTGCTGACCATCCTGCGATGTTAAATGGTTATATGTGACGTAGAAGATGGGTCACACCTGTCCTTATGCTAATGGGCTACAAGTGTGAAACATGGTCAACACAAGCAGTACCATGTGTCCATGGAGCTAACCTGGCCTGATGGAGACCTGGGGCTGAAGGTGGACTTGCTGCAACACGGCATTTAATCAGAGGCCTGAGGGAGAGTAGGCGTAAGTGAGCTGAAGAGGGGTAGCAGAAACAGCACGTGCAAAGGCCCTGCGGGGAGAAAGCGCATGGCTTATGTTAGAGAAACTGGAGGGGCCAGATGGGCAGGACGGGCCAGAGAGATGCCAGAGGGAGCCACACCTGCTTGTGTCCTGCATCCTCTCTCTGACACACACACACCACACTTTGTACTTCTCTGTGTTGATTCTCTGTGATGTCAGCTCCTGTCGCATCCGTGATCCATCCAAGTCCTCTGTGCATTTGGTGACTTCACTCACGGGCAGCACTAGAGTTTCCCTTTGTAGTTAGTAATGAGGTCTCGGGCTGCCCCTTTGCTGCTTCTGAGAAGCGTGGCCCCAGCTGACAGACCTGCTTGAGGCCTGCTCCTCTCTGGTGGGGGAGACCTGTGTGTGTGGACCCTCTGTGAGCAGTGACTGCTGAGGATTACTGGTTCCGTGCTGGCAAAGCCACCGGTGAGCAGTGTGGGGTGCAGGGAAGGTGGACCGGGCCCCCCATGGGGGTCACCGGGGATGGACAGCGAGCCGGCTGTCCATAGGTGCTCCCGGAGGCTCGTGGGCCTGTGCTGGGAGTCTGCGGGGGGCGGCCGTGAGCACCAGGAGCAACGGGCACAGCCAGTGCAGGACGGAGTCCCCACTGCTTGTCCTCAGCAGCCAGCTCTCGGCGTCCTGACGGGGTACTCGCGCTACATCCCGCCTCCACATGGACTGAGCTCCCCAGCACCAGCTGTCCCTCGGACTGGCAGCCGGCCGTCGGATCTCCACCTTTAAGATGGGCGATTACCCCTCCAGGGCCACTTGAAGGAATTGCCACAGGCCGCTGCGGGAGGGCGTGAACCCTGTAGCTCGAGCCCAGGAGGGGAGCAAGTGTGACGGGTCTTAGCTCAAGCCGCCTCCTCGTGTAGCCTCGTGTGCGTCGGCCGGATCAGCACCGTGGCTAGGAAGATAACCCCTGGTACTGGTAGAAAACCGCCACGATGGTTGTCAGTAGGATGCTCTCAGTGAGGAAGGGAAGACGGAGGCTCTCACAAGATGGGATCTCGCTGTAACTGCAGGTCCGGTCACGGGGAGGGTGCCCAGGTGGAGTGCATCGGGCGCCTCTGCCGCCCTCCAGGAGGTGACTCCAGGCATCATGTCCCCTCGTGGGCCCGTCGCGAGAGCTCAGGTCTTTCTGAGGGACAGCAAGCACATGGCGAGGGCACCATGCACAGGAGGACCTGGGGATGCCTTCTCCTCCGTCTCCCCGACCGCGGAGATGAGACACCCAGGGCTCATTCCTCCGGAACTGTGTTCCCCGCCCAGGAGCCTGAGAACCCGCTGCTGACCTGAACCCCGCGTCTGGCCAAGGACGGTGCTCCCAGACCTGCAGACTTGGCGCACCAGGGAAGACCATGCCCGAAGGAGGCCTCTCCCGGGTGAGCATGGACGTCAGAACTAGAGCTCGGGGCAGAGAAAGGAGAAAATGGTGGGCCGAGACTCTGGCTATCCAAGTACGTAAATGTGCCAGAACAAGGATAGTGTGACGAGGAGTTTGTAATTAGCGTATTGAGTAATGGTCCAACCGAAGAGAGATTTTCAAGTGAAAGCTCAGTAATGATGTGGACGTAGGTACTTAAACGCTTCCAGCAACAACCGAGGGTTCTGCTGGTGTTTGGAGGGAGGCAGAAGCCAGAGGCCGGGCCCTCTCCAGGTGGCGTCCAGAGGGCCACCTGGGATGGGGCCAGTGCTGTGTCGTTTTTGACCCCGAGGCAGAGGAACAGCATGTCCTCTGACCTCAGGGAGGGAAGACGGCAGGATTGGAGTGGAGCGCACACCAGCGGCATCCAGCGGCAGGGCACGGTGTGAGCTGGCAGGAACAGGAGGGAAGGGCGTTCGTTTTCCTCCCGCCACTGGTCTCGGCCTTGTGCTGAGTTCTTTCCCGTCCACTAACAGCGTCTTTCTGGACAATCTCAGTTGTCACGCCTCCTCGCCCAGTTCACCTCTTTAATCTCTACTGAGTCCAATGTTCACCGCCTCCCCTCTGGAGCCTGCAGGCCGGGTGGGGAGCGAGCGTGGGCCCTCCCTCCTCTGGGCTGGGCTCCTTCGGGGGGGGGGGGGGGGGGGGGGGCCTCTCTGTCTCTTCACAAGAAGCCGGCAGGGGGAGGAGGGGCCCACACCAATGATGGAGGCTTGAAAAGAACCTCTGGGGATGGACAGGGAAGTGGTGTTGTCCCCTGGAGGGACAGGAGCTCAGGTCATGGGCCGAGTGGCCCATCCTCTGGTGTTTGGGGCAGGTTGACGAGCAAGCAGGGCGGTGGCTGGCCCCCATGGATAGCAGGCTGCCCTCTTGTCGCGGTCCGCCTTCTGCTGGTGGCTCCTCAGTGGGGTGGTGGGGGGGCTGTTGGCGGAAGCAGAGTGGATCCAGCTGCATTTGGAGCCCTGGAGGCTGCCTTCCCCGATTACTCAGGGGCTCTCTTAGGGACGTGGGGCACGTGACACCCTCTGTTAACAGGCATATTTTGGGCCAAAGGAAAACTACTCACGTTCCTCACGTTCGTGACTGACGAGTTGACAGTTTCAGGTGGGCTGTGAGAGTGAGGGGCGGGGGAGAATGAGGCGGACGGGAGAGAGGAGGGCCTGGTGTGATAAACAGCCTGCAGGCCCCCGAGGTAAGAATAAACCACATAGATCTCCGATAACAAATCGGAGTGAGCTCAGTGCCCCGAGAGTTAGAACACAAAATCCAGCTATTATCATAGGCCTTTGTCAAGAGCTTCAGTAAACACACCAAAACCAAGAGACAAAGTTTCAGAACGAAGGGGGCGGTTCCACTGGCACCCCACCCTCCCTCGTCCAGGAGAAAACGCGCAGAGATGCTGGATGAAACACGATAGTTAAGAATACACAGCTGGGCTTGTGGGAAAGGCAGCGAGATGCCCGGGGGCCAGAACGACAGACTGGAAGCCGGGCACGAGCTCAGGGACTGGACCCGGGGCTGCACAGAGACGGGCTGGAGCCCCCAGGACGGGTCAGCATTCACGGGGCAGAGCGTGGGGCCTGGGTCTGTGCAGCCTGAGAACTGGGAGGAAGACGGCTTTGCAAAGCCAAGACACTGGCTGGGTTTTCTCTCGGCAAAAGACGAATTGAAAGAACCCCATCTGCCTGCCCAGGGGTGTGTCCCCGGCCAGGCCTCTGGTGGGCGGGGAGACAGCACAGCCACGTCTGGTGCCTCCCCTGACTGGGGAGTCTGAACCTACACCAGAAGTGGGGGGAGGGTTAAGGAGAGGCTGGCGTAGGACACTGCGCATTTGGAGCACCGAGCCCAAGAGAGAGAGCGAGCCAGCCTCGTCCTCAACACGACGTCCACAGGACTCCCAGTGCCAATGGCCTCACCCCAAACTCGCCAGGACGTGCTCTGCCGTGGAGGAGCGTCAGGAGGTGTGAGAAAGGAGAATTCAGAAGGGGAACAGTCTGAATGAGACCCTAAACCATCATCGTCATCGTTGCTAATATTTACATAGGGCTGGGAGGTTCCAGGCAGCGCTCCGAGCACTTTATATAAAAGCATGCTTAAGACGATCAAACAGATGGGACAAGACACTATTAGGAAGAGTGCTCAGATTGGAAGGAAAAAATAGAACTTCTGGACGTGGAAATATAGTCATTGAAATAAAAAGTCAAATGAAAGTGTTCAATAGCAGGTCAGACGTCTGAGGAGAGATTTAATGAACTGGAAGGCGGATCTGAGAAATTTCCCAAAATGCCCCAGGGGGAGATAAACAGATGGAAATAAGAAAATAAGAGGGAATGTGGAACAAGAAGATCCAACATACATCTCATGGTGGTTTTGAAAGAAGAGGATAGAGAACATGGGTCTGAGGTGCTATTCTCCGAGTCACTGCTGGGAATCTTCTAGAACTGGTGACAGATTAATCCTTAGGTTGATGAAGCATGATTAGACCCAAACAGCTATCCCACTGGGGATCAAAATGTCGGTTTCAAGAGAGAAGACCTTTACAAATCTTTACTTTTTAAAAAAAACTTTCCCACCCAGCTGAAATGAAAACTGTAAAGTGCTCTCAGTCATCTCTTCCGCCCCCTCTCCTCCTTCCGCCAGCTCTGAGGTTGCAGCCTCTCGTTCTCGACGAGCAGAGCCACGGAAGCTCCTGTGGAAACCCCGTTCCCCTTGGAGCCGCTCCCACTGACCACCTTTCTCACCACATTGCGCGGGTTTGAGTGTGTGCGGGGGCGGGCTGGTCGGAAAAGGGAAAGTGGGGACCTCATGACAGGAAGGATGTCCTGTGATGCTTTCTGACAGCGGGCCGTCTGAGGTCATCCTGCCCCTCCAAGGACCATGGGACTCCCTTTTCCCACCAGACTCCGAGAAGCGCTCTCTGTGCGTGTGCAGCGATGGTGTTGGCTGCAGGGGCCGCAGAGTCAGGCCTGTTCCAACAGTGGATGGCACCCTCCCTTCTCAGTGTGCCGGGAGGAGAAGGACAAGGATGTGGGACACCTCGAGGGGCCTGGACCGCACTGTGGGCATAGAGGAGCTCCCCCTGCCCCTGCCAGGAGTCCCTGGGCCAGGAGGGCATCAGGAAGCCTCCCTCCTGGGGTGGGGGCGGCAGGAGGCCTGATGCCGGCCTTGGGTGGGGTTACAGAGGTGTTTACCTTAAGATAGCTCGTTAAGCTGCATATTTGTTTTGTGTGGTTTCTGAATCAATCTCTCTTTTTTCTTTTTTTTAGTAAAAGCTTAAAGAAACACATGCATGAGACAGAAAAAAGCCATGGAGGGGCTGCAGAAGATACTGGAAGTGACATGTCTATCGTGGGCTGCCAGATGCTCTGCCCCACATGTCAGAGGTCTGGGGGTCGGTTCAGGCTGAAAAGATTTTACACGAAAAGCAGCTGCCTTTGTCTCTGACCTCGTTAATCAAGGCTTGAAGACGATTTTCCTTCCTGGAGGAGGCCGGCAGCTTCCGGCTGTAATTGCGGTGTGCCTCGTGGTGACGAGAAGCTGTGTGCGCCCAGTCACTTCACGGTGCCTTGTTCTCCGGGCGCGAGCCCCTCGAGGTCTCTGACTTCGGCCTCCGGGGAGGACTCGCTCGCTAATCCCCTCTCCTGGGAGCACACCTTCCAGCAGAGGGAGAAGCTGATGAGACAGGGCTGCTTTGAGAATGCTGAAAGCCAGGGCTGGGCTTACATCCTTCCAGCCCTGCCCCAGCTGGCCGACTCTTTGCTGAGTAACCAGCAAGCTTGCGGCCCAGCTGCCTCCCTCCCTCCCTGTCCCAGAAAGGAGTTACCGCAGCCAATGGAAGTAGACACGTCAAAGAAGGAGCCCAGGAAATTTGAAAGAGAGAATCAGAGTGGGGAGGCCGGGCTGGTGCGTAGGCTGACTCTGAGCCCCCGGCCCCGGGGAAGGGCCCTCCCTGGAGGGGCTCCTGAAGCCGTGGGGGCTCAGGCTCATTGGACTCTCCATCGTGCCGTGAATCAGTGTGGGGACCCTCAGTGCCAGGTCGCTCAGCTTGAGGCACCCTTGCCCCTGTGCAGTCACAGCAGCTTTCGCTTTGTCTTTCCTCTGCACTGAGCCCTCCCCTAATCCTGTTTAGATTACAGGTATCTGGAAATAGAAAGACCAAGAATCCCGAGTCGTTGGGGGATGGGCAGCATCCTTGGTGAGCAGCACCGCCCGAGGGGACAGCAGAGGGAGGCACAGGTGTCTGGCAGGTGTGTGCTGGGGTTGGGCCCATGGGGTCTGACTCCTGGGCTCAGACCCTGGCTCCCCCTAGCTGGACCCAGGACTTTGGGGGGTTACTCAGCCTCCCTGTATCTCCGTTTTCCATTCTGAGAAATGGAGAAATCCACAGTTGCTCCAAAAGGGCCGCTTTGCAGAGCAGGAATCACGTCAGGTGGAGACGAGGGCCTCTGGCTTCAGCCGGGCCTGGGAAATGTGTCGGAAACCCAGAGAGTCAGCCTCGTCGTGATGATGTCTGAATGATGAAGTGGTCTTAAAGCGATCAGTAGTGTCTCTTCCTGCTGTGTGGTCTAACCTGGCATAATCATCTACAAGATAGTCCCCGATTCCTGAACAGCACGCACATAAGGGCCTAGGTGGGGTGGGCACAGCAGACACCCAGGGCCCTCCCTGCAGTGGCAGGTGAAGACGACACAGAGAATGGCGCGGCCTTGGAATAGGAGGCATGGTCAGCCTCACTCCTGCCCCTCTTTCTTCAGTTTCCTCAGTGGAACGTGTGGAGTCTGTGTGGTGCGTTTTGATTGAAGGGTGTGGAGAAGTTCCGGCCTTAGGCAGATCTGCAGTTTGAAAAGGGAGGAGGGTTTTAACAGCCTGTTCAGATACTTGTGGATATTCCTCTCTGATACCATGCCAACACTTGACAAGTGGTAGTATCTTCAAGGTTACTTGCAGTGTGGAATCTGAAATCGTAACAATGAACTTTTTGTCCTGTTACATTAAAATCAATCAGAACGTCTTGCACGTTCAGATTTTTTTTTATCTGTGCATGGTTTTGTAACACTGTGCACTGGCCATTTGGAAAACATTAGTTCATTGAATTAAGCAGAACTTCCAAATGTCGACCCAGTTATTATACAACATGAAACATGTCACATTTGTTAATATCACCTCCAAGCTCTCAAGAGAAGTCTTTAAGTATTGGGAAATTTTTGAGCTCATGGTCTGGGTATAAGCTTTTCAAATTTTTATTTTATTTTATTTTATTTGGTGAGGGAGATTGGCCCTGAGCTAACATCTGTGCCCATCTTCCTCTATTTTATACATGGGACGCCTACCACAGCATGGCTTGGTAAGCAGTGTGTAGGTTCGCGCCCAAGAACCAAACCTGCAAATTCTGGGCCACCAAAGCAGAGGGTGAGAACTTAACCACTACGCCACCAGGCTGGCCCCTCAACATTTTAGTGTTTGCTTGAAAAATTGCATGGCTTCACAGGCAAGAAGTAATATCAGTGTTTTTCTCTTGAATTGACAGCCTTGATTTATTCATTTCTGAGAAAATGTCTGCCAGAGACCCACGTCTAAATGTTCATAATTTGTCTGCCAGTTGTTCTTTCAAGAAGAAATGATGTTCCATGAAAAAGTGGCTAGTTCAGCTTGCAACTCAAACAGTTGCACAAGTGCTTTTCCTCCAGAAAGCCCCCGCTTTTGGGTGCGCAGCAGAGGGCCTTATGCAAACTTCCATTTTGTTGCACAGAAGATGGAGAAGCCTTGCAGCCAAGGTTTGAGAGTTAATAAAATTCATCACTCTGACAGCGCCGTCACGAACA
Organism: Equus quagga; assembly: GCF_021613505.1. Classification (NCBI taxonomy): domain Eukaryota; kingdom Metazoa; phylum Chordata; class Mammalia; order Perissodactyla; family Equidae; genus Equus; species Equus quagga. The sequence goes on along the minus strand of NW_025799870.1, from coordinate 238,825 downwards.
TTCCTAAATGGAATGGGCTTTGCTCCTGTGAATGCACGTAAGTGGAGCACACAGCCACTGCGAAGCATTGTCTGGTGCCCCGGCTTGATTCAGGTCGTCCCTGTGGTTTTAGCCACAGCTGCTTTTGCACAGCAGGGAGAATGTCCACACAGTGAAGAAGGCAAATTCCATTATGGTGTTATTATGAAAACATAATACATAAAACATAATAATTTCGACCCTGCAAGCCATCTGAAAGGATCTTGGGTCACCCAGGGTTCTGCAGAATACTTTGAAAACTGCTGAAACAGGGGTTTCTTTTTCTTGTAAGCTCTCTGGAGACAGGTAATTGCTGATTTGGGTTCTGTGGCTCAGTGATGTGAGAGGTTGAGGCAGAGATCTCAGAAATTCTCTTGGCCTTTTCCTCAGTCTCAAGATGGTTGCAGAAGCGCCAGGCGTCACATCCTCACTTAGCATTCAAAGTCAGGAAGAGGGGCAGCACCAGGCAGGGGTTTTTCTTATTCCTTTTGTATCAGGGAGACAAAGATCATTCCAGAAAGAGTCAGAAAGGAAACCTGGAGGTGCGAGGCAGGGAGAATGGGGTTAGCAGCACGAAGCCACAGAACCTGAACAAGGAAAGCACTTCTGGGCTTCATCATTTCTCATTTTTAATAAAACCAAAGTCTACATTTCTGATTTCACCATTTCTTTGTTCAAAGAGAGGAGCTACACAACATATTATTCCGTTCCTACAATACTTTGTGGGCCTTTTTTGAGGACTAACAAAACATAAAATGGGTAACTCACCTAACATGACACCCTGCACATAGCACTGAATAAACACTGTCATCGTGACACAGACCAGGCGTCCAGGGCCCTCCACAAACTGGCACAGTCCCGCCTGCTCTGGGATCTGCATCCACGCTCCTGAGAAACGTCCACTGCAGCTGGACCGAGATGCCATCCCCTCTCCCCAGCCCAAGGAGCCCTCCCCCGTCCCCCCTCCTTGGCCACTCTCCTGTGAGGTCTCGCAGCTCTGCTCCGTGAAGGAACTGTCCTCAGCCTTGAGTTAGGGGCTGAATTGTGTGCCCCCAGCAAAGATGTGCTGGCATCCTGACCCCAAAACCTCTGAAGGTGACCTTATTTGGAAATGGGGTCATTGCTGATGTAGTTAGCTAATGCGACTGGAAGGGCCCCGGGAAGCCCCTTGAAGACTGGCTGAGCACGCTGGTGAGTCGTGGAGCTAGTGAACAAGCTGATCTGTGCCAGTGTGCACGGCCGTGCATGCGCTCGAGGGCTCTTGAGGGCCAGGTCTCCTCCTTACACACACGTACTCCCTCCGAGCCCCGCAGGAGCAGGGTCTCTGGGTGGGAGGGGTGCCTGCCCGCTGCTCTCCCCAGGATCTCCCCCTAGAGGGCTGCCCGGTCCCCTGGGTGGGCTGCTCTCCCAGGAATGGGCGCCCCCTCCCCCCCGGAGTATTAAGGAATGTTCTCTCCTTGGCTTGCTGTTGTGATAAAAGAAAAAAGGCCAAAGGGATCAAAGTACAGTCTTGATGGTATTTAGAGTTTACCTACATTCCATTCGTCTTGTTTCCGAGATTTAACAAAAGCCAGGGACCTCCCCATGGAAGATTTATACTGCTCACAGCCCCTCTCAGCTTTGTTCTCAGGTCCTCCTATAAATTCCCCTAGTCTTCCTGGAGTCAGCGAGGCGCGGTCGGCAGCGCGCTTGGGCGCAGAGGGTGCGGTGCGGCCAGCCCGGCTCAGCCTGGCTCAGCCCGGCGCCGGGGCTGGCAGCGCGCATCCGCGCGTCCGCGTCTGTCCCGGCGAAGCTGAGAGCCAGAGGGCGGCCGGGAAGGCTGCCTGTCCCCCGCCCGCGACCCCGCCGTCGCCGCCCACCCCACGGCGCTTCCCTCCCTTCTCTCCAGGGCGCCAACGCTGTGCTTTCCTCGTTTACCTCGAGTTTTCTGGTCCCAGTGGAACGTAAGACCCGCGAGGCAGGGAGCGGCCGGGACTCGGCGCGAGGGGAGTACGGGCAGCTCCCAGGGCCGGCGGGACCCCGTCCTCATTTACATGCCGGATATTTTGTTCATCATGAACTTTTGGGCATTAATTTTGAATTTTTAAAATATGGCATTAGAATACTATTTATCCTGATCCTTGAGTGTTTTGGCTCTCCCCTGAATTTTGCGCCCCAAGCGAGTGCCTTCCCCTCCCGGGTAGGGAGCTGGAACTATTTTTCTCGCTGCCGTATTCCCAGGGCCTCCGGCAGTGCCTAGCTCATTAACACCCTGGTTCTCCAGAAAAAAGTCTTTAAGAACCGCCTCCGGTTTCTTCCAGGAGTCCGGAACCCTCCCAGCCAGGGCGCAGGGGGTCAGAGCAAACCCCGGAAAGAATGCGGCCCAGGGCTCCCTACCAGCCGTCCCTGTCCCCTCCGGGCCCAACCGCCCTGACCCTCCCGGGGCCGCAGGACACCTGTGGCAGGCGGGGCGGGGCCGGGCGGAGCGCGGGGCGGTGGAGAGCGCGGGCGGGGGCCCTGGCGAGGCGCGGTGGGCGGGGCGCAGAGAGCGCGGGGCGTGGGGAGGGCGCGACCGGGAGAGCCCGGGGGAAGGGGCCGGGCTGGCTCCGCTCCCCGGCGGCGGTTGCTGCGCTGTCGTCGCCGCCGCATCTGAGGTCGCCTGAGCCTGTGAGTGTCTCCCCCGCAGTGCGGACGCCCCTGCCCCAGCCGCAGGCTGACGCCCGCGCGCTCTGCGGTGCTAGGGGAGACCGGACACCGCCGCCCGCCTGCAGGTGACCATCCACCTGCGCTCGCCACCGCCCCCGTGTCCCTGCGCCCGCGCTCACCCCCTCCTTCCCTGCAGGTAACTGTCCTCCACAGGTGTCCCTGCGCGCCCGCGCTCACCTCTGCCCCCTCTCCCCGCAGGTGTCCTCGCGCCCGGCCATGGTGGACGTGCTGGGCGGGCGGCGCCTGGTGACCCGCGACGGCGCGTGGGTGGAGGCCGAGGCGGCGTTGCAGAACAAGGTGGTGGCGCTGTACTTCGCCGCGGGCCGGTGCGCGCCCAGCCGCGACTTCACGCCGCTGCTCTGCGACTTCTACGCGGAGCTGGTGGGCGCGGCGCGGCCGCCTGCGCCCTTCGAGGTGGTCTTCGTGTCGGCCGACGGCAGCGCGCGGGAGATGTGGGCCTTCATGCGCGAGCTGCACGGCGCCTGGCTGGCGCTGCCCTTCCACGACCCCTACCGGCAGTGAGTGGGCCGGGCTGGGGCTGCGGCGCGTCCCCGAGTCCCCGCGCCTCCCCCGCGGTCTCCAGCTCCTTGGTGCCCCCACCCCGCCGTTCCGGCCTCTCTCGGGTACATCAGTCTCTGCCTCAGCTTCCCAGGGAGGCTCTGGCAGAGGGCACGGGGATCCGCATCCCCAGGGGGGCCTGGCGAGCCTGGATCCGGGTCCACCTTGTCTCTGCCGTCGTGCGTCTGGGGCCCCGGGAATCTGCATTCCTAAAGAGCGCCGGTGATGCTGATGCTGCGATCTGCAGACGCTACTCTGGGAAACGCAGCCTGGTGCCCCCACCCACGCACAGGGAAGACCGGGCGGGTGTGCAGAGTGGAGAGGGAGACGCGGGAGGCCGCCCGGTCAGCACTGGAGGCCCCCGGCCGGTGACACAGCAGCAGTGCAGGGCTGGGGCGATGTGGGGGGCTGGGTGCCATGTGCTGGGCCGGCGATGCGCGGGGCTGGGGTCATGTACGGGGCGGTGGGCGATGTGCCGGGCTGGGGTCCTGTGCGGGGCTGGGCGAGATGCGGAGCTGGGGCGATGCGGGGGGCCGGGGTTGATGTGGGGGGCCGGGGGCCATGTGCGGGGCCGGGGCAGGATCTCCAGGCCGAGGAGCCCGTGCTGGCCGCGTCGCAGTCTCATTCTCCTCGCGGTGACCGGAGTCTCTGGACTGTGAAGGCGCCTGCTGCTCCTGTAGGAAGAACCAGGTTCCTGGACTCATGGACGGCGTGTGTCGGGCGACCAAAACCCTTGCTCTCTAAAGAGATCTCGCCCGCCCTTGCTTTAGAAAAGATGTGAGGTGGGGGACCCTCAGCTCTGTTGGATTTCGGAGTTTGAGGAAGAACTAGAAAGTGACCCTAGCGCTGCATTGGCTGTGGCCAGGGGCCCGGGGAGGGGGGGAGGGAGGACGCGGAGGGGGAGGTAGGATATGGGGGCTGAGAGGAGAGGAGGGGGCAGGAGGGAAGATGTGCAGGTGGGAGGGGGAGAGCATCAGGGGGAAGAGAGAGAAGGGGGGGGGAGAGGACCGGGAAAGTCTTATTGGTGATAAATCTGAAGACTCTGATTTACTTGGCAAAAGGATTCTTTCTAGCCTCTTGTCTCCTGGTGGTTGTAACATGCATTTTGATTTGCTTAGCACTCACATTATACACAGCTTTTGAAAGAATGCACTTAGCTCCGAAAGTGGCAGAGTGGCCATGTTGGTAATTAGGTGAGAGCTCAGGCCCTGGGCAGAGCCGCCCCTGGGATTCAGTGGTGGGGTGACCGCAGCCTTGTGTCTAATTGCTGAGAGTCACAGGCATCACACCCATGTGGGGACTGCGCTGATACGTGGACTGGAGCCACGTCCAAGGTTGTGTCCACCACTTGGTGTCTGTTGCCCCATTTCACAGATGTGCCACTGAGGCGCAGAGGACAGGGCTCCTGGCTCAGAATCCATCTTTCTGTTCTGGCTGCTCCCTCTGGGGACCGTGGCACAGCCTCGTCGGGGAGGGCCTTGCGGGGTGCCCTCTGCTCCCGGATTATCTGCTCAAAGCCCCTGAGTCCGCCGCAGCCGCTGAGCTGCTCAGGGGCCCGGGCGGCCTGGTCTGGAAGGAATCCAGCACGGTTTTCTCCTGGGAGAGTTAGCTCCTGTCCCTACGCCTGTCCGTACTGAACCTCGTTAGCCCTGTCATTGCTATTTGTGAGTTAGGAAAGGGGATTCTGTGGGACCACTTGGAGCTATGGCCTAATTCTGCTTCTCCCAGCCCGGATTTCTGGAACCAGATCTTGAAGCAGAACGGAACCGGCCTCCACCAAGGAAAGCTGAAGAGGGTAGGATGCATCTGCCGCCTTCTGGGCGATTCGGGATGCATGCAGGACACAGCACTCTGCCTGGGCCGGGGAGGGCGGGCCAGGACAGGAGCCCCGTGGGCCCCCTGGGGCTGTCGTGGTGAGGGGCCCCAGCTGTCTCCCCTCAGTGGCCAGAACGCGTCCTCCGCCATCCTCTGGGCCACGCTAATCCCCCCAAGGCTCTCGAGGAGGAGCAATGGCTGCAGAGCCCCCACGGGGTTGCCCCGGGCGTGGCTGGAGGCAGAACCGACCCGCAGCCCATGCACCTGTGGGAAGAACATGCCTAGAGCCGCCCATGTCCTCAGCGTCCCACAGACGTGGCTTTCCAGTGCGGCCACACGGAACCCGGCGACAGTCCCCCCTCCAGACAAAGAAGAAGTGATTCCTGCCATCCCCACAACTCGAGGCCATTGCACTGGGGGCCGACCTTCTCGGCCTGAATGAGAGGCAGCATGGAAGAGGGGCCGTCCTGCCTGACTACCTTCCCCTGTTATGGGCCCAGAACCAAGCAACAGCTCCTGGCTTTGCCAGTGGGACCCTGGGTGTGTGCGTGCATGAGAAACCCGTGGGGTGGTGATGTTACGTGTGACTTCAAAACACCAGCACCCACTTGGGCTCTGGAACCTGGGCAGACCCCAAGGAGACCTGGAGTGGACCTTGCCCCATTCCTGCCTGCTCTGGCCCCACCACTGCCCCCAGCCATGGCCAGGCAGATGGAGCACCTTGATTTCCAGGCCAGCAGAGTTGGGTTGGATGGAAGAGACAACTCGCCTTGGCCTCGTTTCTTGGGTCAGAGCGGCTCCATCAGAGCCATGGACTCAGTGGGTGGAGTCGGTGCCTCCACCAGGCCTCTGACTGCCCTCTCCAGCCTGTGGTCCAGCTCCTCCTGGGCCTGCTGACTCAGCACGCCCCCTAGCCACGGAATCTGCTGAGTCTGCGGCTCTCCAGTCTTCTCTCTTTCTACTCATTGCTGCTCTGCTCCCTTCCTGGAGGTCCTGGACCGTTAGAATATTCAAATGGGTCCCCTGGCCTTGGTGTTCCCATCTAATGTACTCTCCTTCTTGCACCAGCCTTGTCTTGGGTCCCGGTGAGCCTACCCCGGCTCTCCAGGGGCTCCTGGTTCCTGTTGCCCACAGGGCTCCATCCATGTCTTCTCCTGCCCTCAAGCATTTGACTCCACTCATCTCCCACCCCAGCCCTTTCCACCTGTGTTCTGGCCCAAGTGGACTACTGACCACTGAGTTCCAGAATACTCCACACACTTTCCCACCTCCAAAGGTCGTATACATGCTGCATCTCCTCAACTCTGGAGCCCCCACTTCTCTGCCTGGCAGCCCCTCCTTCTCTGTTCCCCTAGGAACTCTGGGAGCATGTCTGGCCGGGAGGGCCTGTGCCCTGCAAGCCCAACGTACCCCTGTGTTAGGAGTGTGTGTTTGGGGGTCTCTTCAGCCCCTAAGCTGAATTGTCCAGTGCTTGGTGCCCGCAGGGCACTTGTTTGATGGTCGGTTGGAGCAAGTAGAGAGATTTGCTCGGTAACAGTCTGCCCAGAGCCGAGGTGGAAAGAGACTGGAGCCAGAAGTTGCCGTGGCAACCCAGAAGCGACTGTGCCAGGGACGAGAACGAGAACGCTGCATTAGGTGAAGGGAGGGAGCGAACACTGCAACAACCCCCAGCACCGGGGACAGGGAGGAGCTGGGCCCTCCGGTTTCCCTGAAATGGTTAAGATGCTCAGTTATCACGACTTCCTTCTGCCCAGCAACGAGGCGCTCTCCTTTCCAAGGCACGGTCTGCTCCCTCTGGACCCAGTGCCCAGAGGGATGGAGATGACTACAGGGGAGGGGGGTGGTTCTGTGCCTCTCCCATGTGGCTCCAAGGTTATGGCTGTCCCCAGGCAGAGGCTGCCATGGTGGCGATTTGCGGGCCCACAGCAGGTGACTCTTTGAAGCTGGAGCAACCCAGTGTCTATCCCACACTTCCTTGCTCCTCAGAGCCCACCTTGCCTCTCATCTCCCTAAGTGTGTCAGAGCTTGATTTAATGTTGCAAGCGATTAAAACCACAGCAACCAAAGCTTAAACAATAAAGGTTATTGATCAGCTTAACTGAAACACTCAGAGGTCAGGAGCTGGTCTCGAGGGAGGCAGGAAGCCCCTGAGGACACAGTTTCATGGCTTTGCCTTCTGCCATGTCTGCTTCATGCTCAGGCTGCAGCCAGTGGCCACTGGCAAATCCAGTCTCTCCTCATGGTGGCAGAGCAGCTGCTGTGTCTCAGGCTGCACATCCTCACACCTTCTTCTTTCCCGGAACACAGGCAAGCGCTCCATGGTTCTGAGTCTGCTAGTTTTCCATTCCTGTGCTGGTTAGTGTAGCCAAGGGCCAGGGATTATGCTGACTGGGCACTTGGCCCAGCTGGAATTGGGGGTGGGTCTGCTCCACCAAGAAGAATAGCCAGCGATTACTCAGTACTTATTATGCACCAAGCCCTTAGCTAAGCTGTACATGTATTAGTCATTTCATCCTCACAACAGGTCTGGGAGGTGGGGCCCTGGACCAGCAGCAGCCACAGGGCCTGGGACCTATCAGGTTGTAGATGCTAAGTCAGGACCCGGGGGCTGGGGAAAGTGTGTGAGGGCCTCCAGGAGACCCCTCACCACTGTCCAAGCCCTCCAGGGCCTCCTCCTCCTGGGGGGTAAAGCCCCAGTGGACCACCCCTCCCTTTCTGACACACCCCCTACCCCCCCAACCCCCCGCCCCCAGCCACAGTGAGGGCTCTGTGGTAGCCCAAGGCCACGCTGCCAGACAGGGGCTTCAGGCCCGGGCGGCGCAGGCTGTGTGGGTAGCCGTCAGGGTGGCTTCTCTTGTCTGCATGTCTTGTTTCATGCCTCTGGGGGAAGCTGGTTTCTTAGCTGTTTCAGGGGCTGTGCAGGATTCTTGCAACACCAGGCGGGACGTCTCCTGACTTGTCTTTTCCCGCCCTGCCTGGTTCCTAGACTTGCGTGGCCTCTTGGTGACAGTTTGTCCCCTTGGTCTGCAGTCGGCGTGGATTTGGGTCTCACTGCGGGACTGTCAGTCCTACAAATGCAGTGTCAGCAGAGCCGTCACGCTTGTGTCCTTTTCACTGTGGACGAGCATTTTCATATACGAGTTGATCTTTTTGTTCCTGCCCACGTGAGTAGGTGGTGGACACCGCGTGGACTGGCTTCCGGGAGCCGCTGGAGTGGTGGCCGTGTGCAGTGTTTCCTTAGGGGACGGGCCGTCCCTGTGGTTGTCGCAGGTTCCAGGAGTGATGGTGGCCGTCTGTCTGTCCCTGGGTGCGGGTCACGTCGGCGGTGGCCAGCATGTGGGCCGCCCTGCCCCTGAGCTGCCCGCTCTTCCCTCGTCGTCGCTCCGTCTCCCTGGAGCTCTGCTGTGTCCCTCTTTCCCAGGAATAGGTTTGGTTTTGTGGCTCACCCTGTGTTGCTTCATTTCCTGTCTCCGTGATTTCTGTCCTCAATCTTTTGCCTTCTTTCCGCTTGCCTCGTGTTTGCCGCATCACTGTTTCTCAGCTTCCTGGATTAGAGGCAGAGCTGGTCCACGGGGAGGCCTTTCAGGTTCCGATACGCGTGTTTGGACCACGACTTCCTGACGTGCCTCCCCGTAGCCACAGCCGGGTGCGTGGTGTGTGCCACGTTCCTCTGCTTTAATGATTTTGTCATCTGCACCGTTACTTCACACCTAACATACGGCTCTTCAGTTTTTAAATTCATTCCAAAAGATTACTTCTTACTGGTTTCCAGCGCCATTGCCTTATGGTCGGATTGAGTGGCCTGTGTCCGAGCGGTGGTTTGAGATTTAGTAGGACCCCTTTGTGACCGAGCATGCGGCCGGTGCTGTCCCTGTCTCACGGACGGGCCAACACGAGGCGGATTCTCTTCGTGGTGTAGGGGCCGCGTGGCTCTCCTGAGCCAGGATTTGTCTTTGACGTGGGGCTGGGAGACCGTGATGGCGACGTCTCAGGAGACTTGGTAACAGGAGGGTCTGGAGAGCGTTTTCCTTCCACTCAGGTTCATGATCCAGAGGCTGACAGTGAGGACAGCAGGTCACTGTTGCCCGAGGCCCTGGCGGGCTGGCTGCGGGCTCTCTTCAGCCATGCTGTGGCGGGGACTGCACCCGAGAAGGTGGCGCTCCTCTCCCTAAGGGGACATGAGCCGTTTTGTGAAAGGCCACTCACGGGGTCACAAGTGACGGGGAAAGCAGCCACGAAACGTTTCATCCATAGCGTCAGTCAGCGTGTCCTTGAATCTGTGGTGCACAAAGTCTATAAGGCTTTGAGTTTATCTAGAAAGCACGGAATTTCAACTTCTACCATTATACGCACCCGCTATTTTTCAACATCTTGAAACATAGGAGGGGTAAATTTATTGGGTTGTCTGTGGGTTTAGAATTGCACCATACGATATGATAGCCACCAGCCACCTGTGGCTACTTAGATTTAAATTAAAATTAACTGAAACAAAGACTCAGTTCCTCAGGCCCACCAGCCACGGTTCAAGCGCTCGGGGGTCACATGTGGCTGTGGCTGTGGCATCAGGCAGACGGGTGCAGAACAGTCCGTCCCTGCACACACTCTCTGGGGCGGCTCTGGCTTAGGACCGATGGCTGCGAGGAGAAAGGAGGCGCGGAGGGGCCCCCAGGGAGGAGTGTGCCAAGGGCTGAGGTGCAGGCTTTGCAGGCGCAGCTGGCACCGGGGGCCCTGGTCCCCTCCGATGAGTGGCAGCCCGCCTGTCCAGTGCTGACCCTTGGCCCGCCCTCTTCTCTCTGCAGCGAGCTGAGGACCAGGTACCACATCACGGTCACTCCCAGGCTTGTGGTCCTGAAACCGAGCGGTGAGATCATCACTGACAAAGGGCGCAAGCAGATCCGGGAGCAGGGGCTGGCCTGCTTCCAGAACTGGGTGGAGGCAGCTGACGTCTTTCAGAATTTCTCCGGCTGAACTGGGGGATCTCCAGGGACCTGGAAAGGTGTGCGTCGCATTGGCAGCCACAGCGGGATCTCAAGAGAAGAGGAGCGTGCCCAGGTTACCTCTCTGTTGGTGCTGGTTCAGTTTATTTCCGAGCAGAAGCCCTCAGCTCTGGCAGAAAGAAAATGCTGCCCAGGCAGCGGGGCCCTCCCCGTGGCCTTGTTGGTGGTCATTTTTGTTATTCTTGGCGTAGCTTTCTCCCCATGGACTTAAGTATGGTCACATTGAGCTGTTGAAAATCTATGCAAAGCATGTATTTATACAGGCTCTTCAGGTAAAATAGTATAGTATTGATACATTTTTTGGAGATCTATTTATTTTAATGAGATGCTTTTATTACTGAAGCTTGCAGAATCTATATCTTTTAATAAACAGGCCTGTTTCCCTCTGGAGCCTGCTGAGGTCCTTCTTGCTTGTTGAAAACCAGACACCCTTATAAGGAAGTTAAGCGCTCGAGACGTACTGTCCTCAAACACCTTGTTCTCTTTTTCGAAGGGGCTAGTTTTTAATTGTGAGTCTTCTTGGGATTTTTTTCTTCTCTTTGTTTTCTTTTCTCACACTTCTTTTTTTTTTTTCTGCTGAGGAAGATTCCGTTTGAGCTAACATCTGTTGCCGATCTTCCTCTATTTTGTATGTGGGGCACTGGCACAGCCTGGCCACGGACGAGTGGTGTAGGTCTGTGCCTGGGAACTGAACCTAGGCTGCCAAAGCAGAGTGTGCCAGACTTAACCACTAGGTCATGGGCCAGCCCTCACACTTATTTATTTATTTATGTTTGTTGAAGAAGATTGGTCCTGAGCTAACATCTGTTGCCAATCCTCCTCTTTTTGCTGAGGAAGATTGGCCCTGAGCTAACATCTGTGCCCATCTTCCTCTGTTTTGTATGTGGGATGCTGCCACAGCATGGCTGATGAGCAGTGTGTATGTCTGCACCTGGGATCCAAACCCGCAAACCCCTGGCTGCCCAAGTGGAGTGCATGAACTTAACCACTAGGCCATGGGGTCAGCCCGCCTCACGTTTATTTTTAATAGCATCATAATATCTTGGAAAGAAATGAAAATTTCAAGGCTATATATTCGTGTCTTCAATGTCAAACCTCCACATTTCCTAAAAGAAGCTGATCCATCCGGGTAAACAGAAGCCCACACATAATCTTTGCTAATAGCAAGAGGACTGTTTGCGCTTGCAGGTGCCAGCCTCAGGCCTCTTCCCTCGCTGGCCGGCCTGCCCCCCACGGCCAGTCTCCTCACTCCTTTCCGTCTTCATTCTGATCTGGACGATTGGCATCATGGAATACTGGACACCCACTCCAGCCCAGTTCCCATCTGCTGACTGGCCCGGCTCGCTGGGTCCGGCAGCTGGGAATCTGGAGCAACACTGTCGCTTGTAGGACCCAGGAATCCATGCATTCCGGTCTGCAGAGCCGTGCGGGCAGCATGCAAGGCCCCCGGGTTGCTGTGGGAAACCTGGGATGTGACAGCTGAGTCCTCCAGGGTGAGACCACGTTGTCGGCTTAATTAGAGCGGGACCGGGGCCTCTGCGGCTCAGTCACTCTGTCCGCTGCCGGCTCCTCTAGGAGTCGAGTTCTCTCCACGGGAGACTGAGACCCAGCATCATCGGAGGCCACGGTTGACTAAAGACGTGTTTGATGGAGCTGAACCGGTCATTATCTGCCCCAGAAATAAAGCATGTAGGAAGGCAGTTTTCTTCCCCAAACCAGAGAGGGCATATTCATTTAATTATGGTATTTTCTTCCAGCTTTATTGAGGTACAACTGACACATAACCTTGTGTGAGTTTAAGGTGTGCAGCTCGATGATCTGACAGACTTACAGATCGTGCACCCATCAGCACCGTAGCTTAGCTCCCGCCTCCATCCCATCACATCATTACCGTTTCTTTTTTTGTGGTGAAAACATTTAAGATCTAATTATGGTATTTTAAATCACACATTGTTGGCAGAGGATGGGCATCTCTTGCAGGTGGAATGTCCACAAACTGTGTGTGTGTGTGTGTGTGTGACCCACAACCACAGACTTCTTAAAAAGTGGAGCTGTGTCCCTCCTGGTACACATGCCACATGGCAGCCCCAGACCGTGCTGACCCCATGGGCTGGGGCGCCCCACTGCAGGCTGGGAGCTGTGTGGGATCATGTGGCACTGCTACACCCCACCTGAAACCCACCTGACCCCACTGCCCTGGGGCACAGTCCCTCCTCCAAAACACAAGGCCCACGGGCAGTAGTTAAAAAGGAGCTCCCCCTGGCACCTGCATCTGTGAGAAATGACTGGGGAGGTCCGTGCCGCACGCCAGGGCTCCGCAGCCAGATCACCTGCCCTCCAGGGTCTCCCTCCGGCATCTGCCGTCCACTCCCCCAGGCAGCCCGCTCGGCTTTGTCCCTGTCCCCGCCCCTCGCTCTCGATTCCTCATCACAGAGCTGCTGTGGCTCCTTGTCCTGATGCTGCATCTCCTCCCGGGGACCTGGGCTGGCCACAGGCTTCCTTGTGGCTGAGGAGGCGGCAGTTCACCCGGTAAAGAGGACATTCTTTATCTGCTCCGGGGCGACAGTGGGAAGGCTGGCTTGGGACCTTGCAGACCACGTCTCCTTCCTCTGTCACATAGGAGATCTTTCGTTACTCCAGGCAAATAGGATCCCCGGGGTGAAGGCCTGTGGTTTGGGGTCAGCATTCTCAGTGATTGGGTGTAAATCATTTCTCTTCCCCATTTTCTTACTTTCCTATTTTCTTTCTGAAGCAGGAAGGTCATTATCTTTATCTTCCTTTCCTTACACACGTGTCTTGATGATTTTATTAGTTATGAATAACCATGTTTGGTTTAGGGGAGAAGTGCATCATATTAATGCAAGGTTTTGGATATTCATTCATTCATTCATTAGTCCAGTGTCTGGTGCCTTTCGAGCATCTGGGCTGGCAGACGTTAAACATGACAGCATCACGGTCTGTGAGGGGGCTGGGGAGGGAGCACGGGGACCTCAGGCAGGGTCGGGGCTCGGTGGTGAGGGCGGCGGATGGAGCTGGAGGACTTGGAAGGACACCTGCTCATCTGAGGCCTGTCTCAGATCTTAATCACCATCTCAGCAGCCCTTCCCCGGAGCGCGGGTCTGAGGCTGTCCACAGGGGTGGTGTTATTTCTCCATGTTGATAACGACCGTCTGCTGGGAGTTGGACCACAGAATGTCTCTGCGTTGAGGGAAGACACTTAGGAGTGTCTCTGTGCTGCAGAGCCCCGGCTCTGATGGAGGGCGAGTCCGCCCAGTGTCCGGGCCCGGCCCCGCCAGCACACTTTGCTTTGCGATCTTTTCCTGGAACAGCTTCACGAGCCTCCTGCGCGTGGCTGGCCTGCCTCACGTGGGGCTCGTGAGTGGCTTTCCTGGAAGGATCAATATAACCGACTGGCTGAAAGAAAGCGCCAGGTTGACAGGACAAAAGGGGATGGGGTGGGGATTTTCGTGGTCCATGGAGCAGGTTTTGTGGGAAAGAGGTTTGTGAGGCTTCCAGATCACAGGAGGAGAGAGGCAGCATTTTTAGCTGCTGCCAACATCTTTGCTGACTTGTCTGGAAGTGTCCCTGACAAGGCCCCTCTTTAGTCCCTGGTCTCCCGACTTCGGAAGAGAACCAGGAAACCGCAGACTCGGGTGGCTCCCTTCCGGGTAGGCATCAGAGCCACCTCCGGAGTTCCTGTGGGGACGTTCAGGCCCTGGAGGCCACGTGTCAGGATCTCCGGGCGCTTATGCCCTGAGGATGGTGCTAGGGTGACATTGATTAAACAGACACACACACGTAAACGAAGCACCTTTGCTGTCAGAGTTCATCCTGATTTGCAGAATCAACGGCCTTGAAACGTTCTTCCTCCTTCCCCACCATCGGGGCAGTGGCACCTGCCAGGATCCCGGGGGAGCGTCGGCCTTGTCCCCAAACAGCCCCCGACCGGCCACGGTCACGGATGCGCCCCCAACCCTCACCCTACCCAGGGGCCATGGCGAAAACCAGAAAACAAACTCAGCAGGGTCCCCTTGCCCTAAAGAACCCGAGTCAGGAGGAGAGCGTCATTTACGGGAGGGGCAGTTCATCCTCCTGCTTCGTGATCCCTCCCGGCCAGGACACCCTTCAGTGGCTTGTCCATCCTCGCCTCATCTGCAGACGCCGTCTGAGGACTTGGTCAGTGTGAAGACGCTTGTGCCTCCTCCTCCTGCCAGGGCCCCCCGGACTTCGGTCCACAGGGGAGGAGACAGGCCCCTCTGGCCCCAGGTGGCAGGTCACTGAGTGCTCACAGGGCCCACATCCCCACCTTCAGCCTCTTGGCACCTGCACCAGTCGGCTGAGACTGTGTGAGAAAGCAGCACACAGGGGGCAGGTTAGACGACACAAATCTATTCTCTCCCAGCCCTGGAGGCTGGACGTCTGAGCTGAGGGTGCGGGCAGGGCTGGTTCCCCGTGAGGCCTCCCTTCTTGGTGTGTAGATGCCGTCTTCTCCCTGTGTCCTTACACGTCGTCCCTCTGTGCGTGTCTCTCTCCTGATCTCCTTTTCTTATGCCGACCCCAGTCCTGTTGGATTGGGGCCCCTATGTGTGACCTTATTTAACCCAATGCCCTCTGTAAAGGCCGTGTCTCCAAACACAGTCACATGCTGAGGTCCTGTGGCCAGGGCTTCAACATAGGGATTTCAGGGACGGGAGACCCGACTCAGCCCACAGCGCCCGACACTCACTCCCCAAAGGGCCCCATGCTGGGCAGACAGACGCCTGCTCACACATAACACACCCTGAGTTCCAGCAAACCCAGACACCCAGAAACGGCCCAGGAATGAGGAGGGGCCCAGCCAGCCTTTCAGAGGCCTCTTTCCCTTCCAGGCCACCCGCTCTCCTGCCCTGCCCGCTTGAGGGGGCCTCTGGGGTACGGGACAGGGAGCACAGGGCCTCTGCTCCGGGCTGGACTGGCAGACATCGCAGCCTGCAGGCAACATGGCGAGTGCGTGGACGCCACCAGGACCAATAGCCACTCCCCGGAGGTGGGAGGCTAACTTTAGGCTAACCCGAGATGCTGGGCTCTGAGGAGACCCCAGAGAGGCGGCCGTCCGGGGGGTCCTCCCCTGAGACAGGGAGCTTCACCACCTCCCAGGCTCAGTCCTCTGGGACCAGCCGTCTCCACTGCTTGCCCCTCCAACAACAACGACAGCAATAGTAGTAACTGCAGAGGGCTCGCTGGTACCCAAGCCCGTTCACTGGGTGTCCCATCCCTCTTGGTGTGTGGCAGGCTGGGCGGGCAGCGCTGGCAGCAGTTCCTGGCCAACCCGAAGCAGCGGTCCACACTCTGCAAGGGGGGAGGCTCCCAGATGGCTCGCTGCCTCCTTGGCTTGCTGACCAGCCACTTCCATGCCCCAGGCTGAGCAAAGCCATTGGGTAGCAGGATGGACCAGCCCTTGAGAAGGTGAGGGTTTGACTCAGATGGGACTCTGGGTGCAGTGTTTCAGGCTCAGGGGTCTCCAACACCTTCTCAGATTAACTCAGCGAAGCTGGGTGGCCCTCCCGGGGTGGCACAGCCCTTACCTTCCTGCAGGTCCTTAGAGGGAGGTGGGGACACCTGCCTTAGGGCCATCGTCCCCAGAAGAAGGCCGGGGCTGGCAGAAAGCCTGTGCAGAGAGGGAGCCTGCAGCTCGCTCAGCAGTCACTGCAGGGCTCCCTGTTTTAGTCACCAGGACTCTGACTGCAGAGCTGCACACAGCAGTTTAAAGCATTTCCAGGGGAATTCTGGCCTCAACGAGGATGTTTTTAAAAGGCCGCTCACCTTCTGCATGACAGCCCCCCTGGACCAGCCACACGCCTCCGTCTGCCAGCTCTGACGTGCTGCCCGGCGGCCTGTCTTCACCATGGAGATGAACCCTGGGTGCCATCCACACTCCACCTGCCACTGGCTCCTGCCGCCTGAGGGGTTGACTGCTGTGGCATTGGCTGGAAAGGCCCTGAGGCTGTGGACGTGGGGCCCTGGGTCATGCAGAGCACTGGGGGCGGGAGCAGGGCTGTGGGCTGAGAGCACGATTTCCTTTCCAGGTTACAAAGTCTCAGGCTGGCTCCAGACTCAACCCCAAAGTATAGGTGATAAACAGCACTTTTATGACTCTGGTTTACATAAAAAGTGAATATTTCTGTGACGGGACTGATGGGCAAGACCCCTGCCTCTCATCAGACGGTCACTGTCGTCCCCTGGCCAGGCTCCTGGCATCCACTCCTGACCTCCTAGGATGTGTGGTCTACACAGCAAGTGGAACGATCCTTTGGATGTTGAAATCTGATCGTGTTGTTTCCCTGCCTTTCAAGGCCTTGAACTAACGTCCAAGCGCTCCCTGTGACTGCCTGCAGCTCTCCGTTTCTCTGCACTCGCTCGCTCCACCCTCCTGTCCCTTTCCCTGGAGGGTCCCTCTCCATCTCTCTGCAGCACTCACCCTTCAAACGACTCTTTTCTGCCCAAACGGCTCCCCAGAGACCTCTTCCCTGACCTGCTACACAAATGGCACCCAGCTCCTTATTGTGCTTGACTTTCATCAAAGCCTTTCTCTGAGGTCATCAATCCATCTTGTCTAGCTGTCTTTCTTTCTTTCTTCCTTTTTCTTTTGCTGAGGAAGACTGCCCCTGAGCTAACATCCATGCCCATCTTCCTCTACTTTCTATGTGGGACGCCTGCCACAGCACGGCTTGACAAGAGGAGCCATGTCCGCACCCGGGATCCGAACCGGCGAACCCCGGGCCGCCGAAGCCGAGCGTGCACAATTAACCACTGTGTCACCAGGCCGGCCCCTCTAGCTGTCTTTCTGTCTATTGTCTGTCTAGCTATTAACTAACTAGCTAGCTATCATCTCTCTCTCTCTCTCTCTCTCTCTCTCTATTATCTGTCTATCATCTAGCTATCTATCATCTATTGTATCTATCATTCTTGCTATAGATCATCTAATCTATCCATCTATCTGTCTATCTATCATCTTTCTCCCCAGCCAGAATGTAAGCTCCTTGAGAGCAGAAATTCCGTTCGTCTGGTTTGTGGGACTGCTACGTAGTGGATACTCCCTATCTATTTGTTGATGTACTGATTTGTTGTTAGTGTCTACTGAGCACGCTCACGTGTGGGCACACTCTGTCTGTCCAGTCCTGCGTCGATGGACTTCACGCTAGTCTTTCATTAGCTAGTAACGCTAGCTAGTTTAACTTCACTGCTAACAGCCCTGCCGCGGGTGTCCTCGTACATGTGGCCTCCAGCACTTCTGTTGGAATGTAATGAACTTGTCATGAATTGGTAAAGAATAAAAAGGTAACCCATGTTCATGTTTCTGACTGGCTCTTGCCCCGTCACGATTTAGGAAATAGCCCGTCTTTTGCCCGTGGTGTTAGTAAAGGGTTGGACTGTGACTAAAAACACAGGCTCCTCTTGTCCAGGTGACGGTCCAGGGGCGGCCCCAAGGCTGGGCGCACGGCTCGCTCCACCTGGCACTCTCCTCCCTCAGGCAGGGCGTGCGGCCCGCGAGGGGCCATGCTCGGAGCTCCAGGTGGCCTGGCTCCTGGGACCCTGAGCACCTGTGTCTCCTGATGTTGCCTCGCCTGGCCCAGCCCTGCCCCAGGTGTCGTCCTTTCCTGTGAGACCCCAGATCACCGCCACGCGTGTGCCAGGCCAGGGGAACCTGGAGAAATGACTTGTTGGTAAGTCAGAGATGACCCAGGGCCTGGAGATGCACACCAGGCACGTGTGGGTATTTGGGCACCTGAAATACGGCTAGTGCGACTCAGCAACTGAGTTTTTAGTGATGCTTAATTTTAATTAATTTACGTTTACATTTAAGTGACTGCATGTGGGTCGTGGCTACTGCATGGGACCACACAGGAGAATTCACACGCGGGATTCTGCCTCCGTCTCCCTGGCCCAGACTCAAGTCACGTGCTGCGCCTGAGTGTGAGAGCGCCCAGCTGTTGTCTCCACTGGGACAGCGGGCGCCAGATCTGCAAGCAGCCAGGAGGCTGCGGCTGGAAAGGGACGCCTGGCCCGGGGGTGGTCAGCAGTGGGGCCACGGCTGCGTGTTTCTGCCCACATTTCTATCTATTTGTGTCTCCTCCTGGTCTCTCCAGGTGGCACACTTGTCGGTTTGTCACATCGTACTGTTCTAATTTCTGCATCGTTATAATGTGTCTTAACTTCTGGTAGAGCTGCTTCTTCCCTTGTTTGCATTCCTAGTTTTCAGAATGTTTAAACTCATATTTTCAGAGTTTTCTTGGGTTTTCTCATATATTTACTTTTTTCCACGACGAGCTAAGCATCAGTGTCTCGTTCAGAAGGGAAACCTGTTGCTTTCACGTGGCTCCACATTTTATTTAGAACAGGGTTGGCGAGAAGCAACTCCTCCGTGTCAGAGCTTCTGTCCCGCCCTGGGGCCTGGTGGCCTTTACTCAAGTCCACGTCGGCCTCTGGGGCGGTTTTAGTTTCTCCGCACAGCCCTGTGTGGTCTTGCTCCTTTGCACATGTGCTTGTTGCTGTCACCTTTGTAAAGAGAACGCTCTTCCTTATTTGTTCCCCCTCAAGCTGGTTTTTATTTATATGTAGAAAGGAGGCTCCCTCAGCGCGTGGATTGTCACCAGCCACCTTACGTGTTACAGCGGCTCCTCCACGACGTTGCATTTCCTGGGCACGCATGGCACCAGCTTCCCGCAGTGATGGCTGTGTGTGCTTCTCTTCACTGTTGTCCTCTCTGTGTTCTTCTCTCACCGTAAAGCAACGTTTAGTAATAGCAGGGAATAAGGAGAATGTTTCTGGTGTTTAACTATCAAGCTTGATACTTATTTTTGGTTTAAGATATGCTTTTTATCTTAAGAAAATATCCACTTACTAACTGTTCTTAAAATTTAATCAGGAATCGATCTGAATTTTTAAAAATGCCATTTTAGCTCCTCTGCAAATAATTATGTGGTTTTTCTTCTTTGACTTATTAATGTGGTGAATTATGTGAATAGATGTCCTAATTTGAAGTATTCTTGCATTCCTTAGGGATAAATCCTGCTTGGCCATGGTTCATTATTATTTCAATCAGCTTTAGAATTAAATTTGCTAATATTTTACTGAGGCTGTTTGCCACGAGTTTCATCTACAAGATTGCTCGTTTTGTGCTATTTTTTTCAGTCAGTCCTTTTGTGCACAGGTCTCACCGTGCACAGTGATGTGCCCCCGCGGGATGTTGATTTCTGCAGGGGCCAGGCCCTGGTGCCTGCTGGGACATCGTCCTCTCACCAGCCTCGTGTGCACTGGGTGGCTTTTCACTGGTTGGAACTCTTGGTTTTACGCTTTTCAAAGCTGTGTGTTTTTCTTTTGGCGAACAGAGAGCGGGACGCGCTGCTGGGGGTTGGATGCTCCGTCTAGACGGAAGCTCTGCGGCGCCTTCGTTCATGGCCTGCCTCTCCTCTGCTCCTCCTTCTGTGAGATGGAGACGTCATCGCCTCCTCATGAGGCTGCGGGATTAAATGTATTACTCATATGCAGACTTCTAAGAACGGCGCCCGGCACACAGTAAACACTATTATGAGTGTTTGCTATTGTTAGGGTTAATGCTGTTATTCGTTAGCGCCAGAGAGTGCCAGGTTTAACTGGAGGAAGCCGTTCCTGGCTCGATGCCTCCCAACGTCAGAGCTGGAGCTGGAGCTTCGCGGGAAGGAGGCCCCGCTGGAGACAGGAGCTCGGAGAGCTGGCCTGGGGGTGGGAAAGTCTCAGGGGCCGCTGTGCTGGCCTGCAGGCTCGGAACCATGCTCGCTGTTTTTTTTTTTTTTTTTTTTGAGGAAGATTAGCCCTGAGCTAACTACTGCCAATTCTCCTCTTTTTGCTGAGGAAGACTGGCCCTGAGCTAACATCTGTGCCCATCTTCCTCTACTTTATACGTGGGTCGCCTACCACAGCATGGCTTTTGCCAAGTGGTGCCATGTCCTCACCCGGGATCCGAACTGGTGAACTCTGGGCCACTGAGAAGCGGAACCGTGTGCACTTAACTGCTGTGCCACCAGGCCGGCCTGGAGCCGTGCTCTCTTGCTGGCTGAAGCCCTCTCTCTTGTCCGCCGCCAGGGGCTGTCATCTGCCTCGCTAGCCTGGGTGCAAGTGCAGGTGAGCGGCCCTGCTGCTCGATGCAGCGGTTGCCATGGCAGAGCTGCTGTTTCCAAGCAAGGGTAGGATTAACCCGGCAGCTAACTCCTGGGTCAGTGGATTTAGTCCCGTCCTGTGTACTCATCAAGGGCTTTGCTCTGTCAGATGGAGTCTCGGAGCCTCGAGCACGAAGGGATGTCCCAACCAATAAACTGCTGCCCCTCCAAGAGTCGAGGTGCAGGCCACAGACGTCCCCCAGAATCGCCCCTGCACAGCCACACGAGGGAAGGTCACATCTGTCCAGAGGGAAGCCTCCTCCCCATCAGAGGACACTCGGCAGGAGTTGAAGCGGGTGGTGAGAACTTGGTCACGGAGCACCTGGCTTGGAATCCTGGCCACGTGGCCCGTGTTCGACTCTGCCTTACAGACTCATGTGGTCACCCGGTGGATGGATAAGGTGAGTAGATGTCTGGAGTCTGGGGGACGTGATGTGTGTGCCCAACGAGGGAGGGTCCTCCCATCTGAGTGGCCTGCAGAGACGGTTCCTGAGAAAGGAGTGGGTGGGACGTTCACAGAGGGGCCTGAGGGACAGAGACAGGACAGGGAGCAGACACCACCCTATTCGCTCCTGGAGCCAATGATGATAGGAATGTGGAGGCAAGAAATGAGCCAAGGAGTCAGTGGAATCTCACCACGAGTGAAGTGGGTGTCAGGCCAGATGAGTGCGGCCAACGTCAGGCCGGGGTTCAGGTGGAGGGCGGGGCGTGGGGCTGAGGCCCGAGGATCCTGAGTGGATCCGCGAGGAAAGGCAAACTAGTAAGAAAAGAGCAGAAGACACAGTCCTTGGCTATTGTTGTATATAATAGTTCAAATGAAAGTAAGAGATGGGCCAAGCTCCTCTGTGGCCAGTGGGAACCACAGCCTCCCGTCTCATGGCCCCACTAAAGGATGTGTTGGGGATCCCGATTCTGGCCCGACCAAAATGGCAGCCTCTGGTCTCAGAGCCATTTCCAAAGGAAAACGGTGTGTCAGAGCAGCAGAGGACCACGAAGCCTGAACTGAGGGCCCAAGTAATGGGGACAGACGGAGGGCAGCGTCCTGGGACTTGTGCCAGCCGAGTGGGAATCCTAACTAGTTACTAAGAAATGGGGCAATAATTGAGCATCAGAACAAAGGTCCTTGTGCAGCACTCCCAGAAGCTGAGGGGACCAAGGGCGTCCCTTCTGCCCCTTGACATCTGAGGCCTACAGCCCCTCTGCTGGTGTCACTCTAGCTTGGGGGAATTTGGAAAGGTTTGAGCCAAAGTTGGCAACAGGACTTGCCCTGCATTCGCCGGGGTTATGGTCCCACAATCAAATCAAGAGAAAGATTGACAGGGGGGCCAGTGTCCCTTGGCTGGTCCCTGCTGGGGACACAAAGCTGTGCGTATGTGAGTATGAAATGTCAGAGGTGGGGGCCGGACCGTGGCCAAGTGGTTAAGTCCATGTGCTCTTCTTGGGCGGCCCAGGGTTTCGCCAAGCTCTGATCCTGGGCACGGACATAGCACCACTCATCATCAGGCCATGCTGGGGTGGCGTCCCACATAGCAGAACCAGAAGGACCTACAACTAGAAATATACAACCGTGTACTGGGGGGCTTTGGGGAAAAAGAAAATAAAAGAGGAAGGTTGGCCACGGCTGTTAGCTCAGGGCCCATCTCTTAAAAAAAAAAATAAATGTCAGGAGTGGAGAGTTTCTGGGACTCTGAGACATGGAGCCCTGTGACCTGTGGAACCAAACCTACTGGTGGGGTCCCAGCAGAGGCCACCATCACACGGAGAGGCCACAGGAACGCACGGGTCCTAAGGCGGAAGTCTGGATGCAAACTGGAATGTTTCACCAGGCTTTCTGTGAAGAAGTTGCGTCTCCCTCTCTGACTGTTTTCTGGGATGTTGTCTGTCTGGGGACACTGCCCCTGCCTGTTATTGTAAAACCAAAGCCTGAGGGTGAAGCCCTGAAGGGTGGGCCGCAGGGGCCGCTGGGGGAAGGTGGAAGTTTGGACAAACCCGGCGTGTCTGCACGGGCTGCGTGTGGAGTGGCTGGGTCGCTTTGGCTCGGTTGTGTGGTGGCCGGATATTTCCTCTCCCGAGCTTCGTGAAGCGGAAGGCAGCGGCATCTGTCCTTCAGGCCACATTGATTGGACATGTCGATGGGAACCGGGAAGACTGCCGGAGCCCTCGGAGCTGGAGCGCTGGTGTGGACGAATTCTGCACAGCCACAGCCTGTGTGGGGCGGAGCTGGGGGCTTACGACAGAAGCCTGAGCGCCACCCAGCGACATCCCGTGGGACTTGGACTGAAGGCTTCCATGGGAGGGGCGACGACCAGCTTGCTATCTGACGTTAACTGAAACGACCCTTATGACCGGAGGACGACATAAGATCATCCTGAAATCTGACACAGCCGCGACATCTTGGGTCATTCAGAGAAACGCTCCGGTAGAGGTCAGTGCCCAGGAGAGCTCCACACTAGAGCGGAAAGGGTGTGTAGAGGATGGCGCCCCGGTGGGCGGGTGGGGGATGCAGAGAGATACTTGGCACCTTCAGAAGCAGGTCGGGAAGCTCCCAGACTCGGAAAGTGGGGTGGTGGCTGCCAGGGCTGGGGAAGGAGAAACGGGGAGTTGTTGCTTCACGGGTGTGAAAAGGTTCTGGAGAGCTGTTTCATGACATGAATACGTGAGTATACTTACTACTGAAATGTTCACTTAGTGGTGAAGATGGTAAATTTTGTGTTTGGAGTATTTTACCACAATTAAAAGAGCAAAAGATCTGTATAGACATTTCTCCAAGGAAGATACCCAAATGGTCAATAAGCACACGAAAAGATGCTCAACGTGGTTAGTCATCAGGGAAATGCAGATCAGAACCACAGCGAGAGCCCTTCCCAGCCCCTGGGCGCGGTATAGAGAGGGCTGACAGCAAGCGATGGGAGGGGGGCCGAGCCTTCACACTGCTGCTGGAGCGTAAGATGGGGCAGCCGCCTCGTAAAGCCTGCTCAGAGTGTCTGTAGAAAGTTAGTGCAGACGCACCACGTGGTCCAGCAATTCCACTTACATATACGCCCAGGAGAACTGAAAACATACGTCTTTGGAAAAACTTGTGCACGAATGTTCATGGCAGGATTATTCGTAAGAACCAGACAGTGGAAACAGCCCAGGTGCCCGTCAGCCAGTGAACGGATAAGCAGAATGCAGTCTACACGCACCTTAGAATGTTATTCCACGATGAAAAGGGTGCAAATTCAAGGTGGATGAACCTCAGCAAAAGGAGCTGGTCCCACAAGACCATGTATTGTATGATTTGGTTTATATGAAAATGTTTAGAACGGGACCTCTGCAGAGGTGGAGTTAAAGTGGGTTGTTAGGACTGGGGCGGGGGAAAGACTATGGGAAACGGGGAGTGAGTGCCCGCAGATGCAAGCTTTGTTCTTGGGGTGACAAATGGTCTAAAATTAGATTGTGGGGCTCTGAGAATACACTAAAAACCATTGATTCGGACACTGGAATGGGTGAATCATATGGTATGTGAATTATATCTCAATAAAGCTGTGAAAAAATAAAACCAAACTAAAAAACACCCCAGAGAAATTATTACCATACATCTGCTCTGCTGGAGATGGAGGGAGTCAGACCACTGAGCTCTCCATCCGCAGGACTGACGGCCCACGGGAGGCGGTGTCACCCAGGAAGAAGCAAGGGAGGCCGCTGGGGCTGCTGTGTTGAACGTCATAGAGGAAGGGCTCGGGTGTGAGGTGGAGGTCTGGGCGGTGGCTTCCTTACACAGTTATTCCGGGCGGGGTCCCCAGAAGAGCAGTTTTCAGCTGATCAGAATGGAGACAGGAGCCAGCCTGGCAGGAGTGTTTTCTGGGCTTCCAGGAGTTCCCGAAAGGCTGCGTGAGCTGCTCCGTGTTCTGGAAACAGGGGTGGGGGATCCTGGAGGGCCGGTGGTCTGACTCAGATGACTATCAAGGCCGTCCTGAGGACAAGACCCTGGGGACCTCTGTGATCTATCTCATTGTCATGCTGATGCGGTACTCATTGTTTATAATCATTCCTTCTTGATAATCCCTTAATTGATTTTTAAACCACGTTTTTGAGCTTAAAAAAGATTATCACAAGATGTGAAGTTCCCCCTTTATTCTCGTGAACGGGGTGAGAGAAGGTGCAGAAGAGCCTGGACAGTGGGGCGTGAGCCCCCCAGGGCCTGCAGCAGCCGCCCCATCTCCTTGCCGCGGACTGGGCCCTCCTGAGCTCGGCCTGGAGCGGGTGGGGGCTGGAATGCACTGGGGTCTCTGCACTCTTTTACACCTGCTTCAACACCTGCTTTTCCTTTGCCATTTTGAGGCTCCTGTCAGATCTCGCTGAAGCTCCAGGAGTGCCCCCAGGCCCCCTGGGAGGATGCTGTCCCACTCCGGTCTCCTTGGATGGGAGGGACCCCCCCCAGCACTGGGAGAAGAGGTGGAGCTCTAGTCTCCGTAGGACTGTGGGGCGGCCTCTGCTCCCTCCTTGACCTTGTGGGCACAGGAACCCGAGCCCCAGAGCCTCCTCGGGCCACCCTGCCACACCCCCGCCAGGATGTCTCCAGGGACCACCTGCTCTTGACTTGCAAGTGCTGCAGCAAAGAGGGATCAGCGGTCCTCCACGTGGTGGTAGGTAGGGGGTCCCAGCTTCTAGTGCTGGAATGTGTCCCAGTCCAGACCTGAGCCCCAGGCCAGGCTTGTGGCCGATGCCTCATGGGCACTGGGTGAGGGAGGGGCCTCATGATGCTGGGGGAGGCCTGGGCGGCCTGGGCGGCCTGGGGCAGGGGGTGACAGAGACAAGGAGGATGGACCCAGAGGAGTGTGAGGGGAAGAACAGGGAGAGGAGAGGGGGGAGAGGAGAAAGGAAGGGGGGAGAGGAATGGAGGGGAGGAGACAGGGGAAGAGAGGGGAGAGGGGCGGAAGGAAAAGGAGAGGAGGAGAGAGGGGAGTGGGGGGGGGGAAAGGGGAGGGGAGGAGGGGATTCACGTGGAGGAACAGCTGCCCCAGGAGAGGCGTGCCTGTCGGAGAGGGGGCACAGTGTGAGGCTGAAGCGCATGGGTTTCTGAGCCGTTCCTGGCATCAGGACGAGGAGTCGACTCCCGGTTCTTTCCCTGTGTGCTTGTTTCTGCTGTTGATGGCTTTCCCTCACGCTTCGTGGCTTTCTGCAGCCTTGAGGCCTAAGCTCGGGTTTAAAATAAGATGCGGCCGGAACGCAGCCTTTGTAAGAACACTGTGTGCTTCTGCAGAGAAATGTGGGTTCCCGCTCTGAGAGTGTGGGGACCTGGGTGCTGGGGGAGCCTCTCATGCTCCGGCCCGGGGATGAAGCTGTCATCCTCGTGCACAGGCACAGGGGTGTGCAGGTGCCCGGTCGCTTCCTGTGGTGCAGGGGCTCCAGCCCAGGTGGGTGGGTGGAAGTTCTGCTTCTCCCAGCCCGAAAGCCCAGAGGCCAGGATGGGGTGGGAATGTTTGGGGCGCCTCCCTGGCAGGGGTGCAGATGGCCCCACGCAGACCTGAGGTCATGGCAGCCTGCTGAATGTGAGCAGGACCTAGGGGAACCCTGGTGGCCCTGAGGGCAGTGCTGGCCTCAGCAGCACGAGCCCACGTCTGAGCCTCAGGCACCCCCACTTGACCACCACCATAAATCCGGTCCTCACTGAGCCCCCATCCGGGTTCAGCCTGGTCTTCACAACCTGGGGGGAATGCGGAGAAATTGGTAAAGCCATAGGAAATGACTGAGAGTTTGGGACATGCTGGCCATGAAGAAAGTTAGGGGGCAGAGTGGTGGAGCACACCAGAGAGGCCCGCCGGGAAGGCACGGGGCAGGTGCCTCATTTACAAGCGGAAGTGGGATTCAGCTATGACAAAAACAACGGGCCTGGCAGCAGGGCGAGGAGCCAGCCCGGCTAGGGGAAGGGCTCCTGGACCCCAGGACCAGGAGGGCCTGGCGCCGCCGACTCAGGTGCCATCCCTCCCTGGGCGGGTCTGTAGGTCCACCGCCCCGCCCAGGATCTTCCTAGCTGGAGAATGTGTGAATGTGAAAAATGTGGCACACATGATGCAAAAAAATGGACCTTACACACCTGGCCTCTTTCTTTTTATTAATACAATTGGTTTGGTCATAAAAGTCATTTATTAATTACAGGAAATTTGGAAAACAAAAACTGGACAGAGAGAATAAAAACGGCCTGCGGTCTCCCCACTCGGAGCCTGCGGGCCGGAATGCGCGTTTCCCCTCGGGCGGCTCCGAGGATGCTGCGGGCGGGCCTGCGGCGTGTCCACACCGCCCCCTCGCGGCCACCCGCGCCCGCCGCCCCGCCGCCAGAGCCGCCGCTTCAGGGCCCGAACTTGAGATCCGCGGGGGAGCGGACTCGCGGGGCGAAGGAGCCCGGCCGAGCCGGGAGCTCCAGCGAGGGGGCCGCCCAGCCGTCGGGGCGGCCGGGACACAGCGGTGGGCGGGCGGAGGGGCCGCCGGCCAGAGCCGGCCCTGCAGGCGGCGGGTGGGCGGCCCGAGTCCCCGTCGTGGCGGTGACAGCCACCTCGCTCCTGCCCGGAACTCGGGAAGGATGATGGGACCCGGGGACCGAAGACGGGATTTCCTGCTAAGTGGGGGCGAGAGGGAACATCAAAGTTTGGGGCGTGTTGGCAAATGTGACATATTTGTCCCGACTAGAAGGCGAAGCCGGGGGAACAGACGGAGGGTCCCTCTCCTCCTTCCACCCCGTTGATGCTGCTTTTCCCTGGCCAGCACTCCAACGCCTCAGGGTGTCTCTGGCCTTTTCCCGCTCTTCCTCAGATGAGACAAGCTCGACGTGCCCCCGTTCCCTCTCTCCCCCCTCCCCTCTTCCCCTCCTCCGCCTCCTTGTCCTCGGCTTCTCCTCCTTTTTTCTTCTTGTTGAATTTTGAAGAGACTTTATTTTTATTTTATTTTATTTTTTTTTAAAGATTTTATTTTTTCCTTTTTCTCCCCAAAGCTCCCCCGGTACATAGTTGTATATTCTTCATTGTGGGTCCTTCTAGTTGTGGCATGTGGGACGCTGCCTCAGCGTGGTTTGATGAGCAGTGCCATGTCCGCGCCCAGGATTCGAACCAATGAAACACTAGGCCGCCTGCAGCGGAGCGCGCGAACTTAACCACTCGGCCATGGGGCCAGCCCCGAGAGACTTTATTTTTTACCTTTTTATTTTGGGACGACTTTGGACTTAAAGTTGCAAAATCAGTGCGGAGAATCCCCATCTGCTCCCCCAGTGTCCGTGTCTACACAGTGAGGATGGTCAGACCGGAACCCGCCCCAGGCAGCGCTGTGGAGGACCCACCCACCTTACCCAGGTTCCCCCCGGCTCCGCTGAGTCTCCCTCGGGGCCAGGAGCCCGCCAGTCTCACAGGTTGCATTTAGCTGTCATGTGTCCTTGGTCTCTTTTAGTCTAAAATATTCCTCTGCCTTTCTTTGTCTTTCAAACCTTTAGCCTTTTGAAAAGTAATGGCCAGGATTTGTCACATGTCCCTCAATTTGGGTTCCTCTGATGTTTTCTCACAATTAAATTTAGGTTATGGGGCCAGCTGGGTGGCACAGCAGTTAAGTGCGCACGTTCCACTTTGGTGGCTTGGGGTTCACGCATTCAGATCCTGGGTTGGGACATGGCACCACTTGGCAAAAGCCATGCTGTGGTAGGTGTCCCACATATAAAGTAGAGGAAGATGGGCATGGATATTAGCTCAGGGCCAGTCTTCCTCAGCAAAAAGAGGAGGATTGGCAGTAATTAGCTCAGGGCTAATCTTCCTCAAAAAAAAAAAAATTAGGTTATACATTTTTGGCGAGAATACTGTAAAAGCAATATGGTGTCTTCCTCAGTGTGTCACACCTCGAGTCCCCTAATGTCAGGATGTCACCTCACTGGTGGTGTTGACTGGGTCGCCTGGTAAGGTAGGTCCGCCAGGCTTCTCCTCTGTAAGCTTGTTATCTTCCCCTCTTATGAGTGCGTGTTAATGTAACCCTGCGAACCCAGTGAAACGGCCGGGCCTCATCCCGTCCAGGCTCACTATGTCCCTCTCATATCCCGCCCTTCCCGAGTCACAGGGTAAGATGCTCATAAAGGCAGGCAGCGGACCCAGTGGTGTCTTGGGAAGGGCAGCCACACATGCTCGCCCTGGGATAGGTCAGGCTGTGGTTGCTGGAATGCCAATGTGAAGCTTGTCACTTCCACGATGTGCCCACGCCCCCCTGCCCAGCCCTAATCCAGTCACCATAAAAGGACAGACAGCTAATTTTCCCTGGCCTCATCCCAAGACCAGGGCACTGTGTTCCCAAAGGCTAACTTGGCTCAAATCTCTTTGCCTACTAGGGTGATTTTTCTGCTGCTCTGGTGGAATTGCCATTTTCAGTAGCTGAGAGAAATTCGGAATTTATTTCCCTCAGTGGGAAATACCACAGTGAGGTGCATGGTTACTGGAAGCTGTTATTTTTCCATTGTGTGGATCCTGGAACAAATGACCATCATTCATCTTTTAAAAGGATTAGTCTTTTTTCTGCAGGATGCGGTCCATGGAGCAGCTAGATATCTACATATAGATATCTCTTGTCCGTCTTAATTCTGTGTCTTTACAGCTTTGAGGCAGAACACAAATGCACAAGGAGCCGAGCAGCAGCAAGCGACTGCAGCTCCAGCAGGGAGATTTATTACTGCTGGGCAAGTGAATCATAGCGGGCCTTCTGGGCCACGTGTACTCTGAGCCTGTGACCACAGTCAATCAGATCAGGCTAAATATACACTCAGAGCATGGACAGAGGCCACCAGCTGCCACCTGGGTTTTTAGTGTCTTCTTCAGAAAACGGCGAATTCTTCCTGGCATGCAGCTTCCTTCACACAAAGCCGAGGGGTCATCCTTGCTGATTCCTGGAGGGAAGCTCAAACTGCTGTGAAAATACATCCCCAGGTGTATTTGGATTTACAGAATTTTAGGAAAAAATTCTATTATCTTCTTAGAAAATGCCCCCCCTCCCCCAAAACCCCATAGCATGCCACCCTTCATAGGATTATCATCCATGATTATTCTGATGACAGGAGGCATGAACGGTGACTCATCTTACTGATATTTCTCTACGTTCCCAGGGGAGTTTGTGCAATCTTTCTGGAAAAAAAGACCCTCTCAGACCTGTGATGTTCATCAGAATATCAGAGAGGTTCAGGGTTGATAATCTGGCTGGAACTACCCCCCCCTCAACCCCCCTCGCCTCCAGCCACCCCCAGCACCACCTTGGAAGAAGGCCACATAAATCCCCAGGATGGCTGAAGACCCACCCAGCTAGTCAGGCCCTTCAGCCCTCTGGTGTCCCTCCGCTCCTGAACCGGCTCTGCTCCGGGGAAATGCTTTCTCACACCTAACAGAGTCGCTCGTGCTGACAGTTGCGTGTTGTTCTTTGCTCTGTTTAATGCGTAGCTTTAGAACCACAGGGCGCTAGTGGGGGAAGTTTGCTTTGTGCCCAGCCTGCTAATTTAACAGGGCAGAAGCGTGGGCGTCCCCAGGGAGACCAGAGGCCTGGGCTGATGCCCCTGAGAGCATTTCTCTTCGACCCTCTGGGCTTTGCGGAAGATATATTGAAATCTCTCCATAGCCTCCATGTTTCAAGTTGAGACGATCCTTTAGCCTTTCCCAATAAATATAATTTTCCAAACGCTAGGTATTTTCTTGATATTTTCTCCCAGCTCTGTGTAAAGATAGAATCGTGGGGTACTGTGCTGGTCTCAGAGCAAGCAGCAGGCTCTGCTATTACTGTCTGGGAGAGTGTCCTCATCCTTAATAGTCCATTAATCAAATGAAACATCGCCAACACAGTCCGTCCGTCAAGGACCTTGGAGCCGTGGAGGAGATAGTGATATGCTTAGCGGTGGACTGAAGCTGGGTGTGAGGTATGGGACGTGTGTGTGTGTGTTGGGGGAAGTTGTGGGGGAAGGATGTCATCATGTTTGTGGGGTTTTAAGGGAAATTTTACAAAGTAGGGTGTTTTAGCTGGCTCTGGAAGTAGGGGCAATCTGGCAGAGAAGTGGAACAACTCACTTTTAGTCTTCAGTGTTCAGCAATGTTTAAGCACTGAAATAATGCTTTTGCTATTTTTTTTTTGTGTGTGTGTCTGTGTGCACTTGTGTCCATGTGCATGTGCATGTCTTGAATGACATTATTTAGAGTAACAAGACCACATTAGTTTCGGAAAGATCATGGTTGCAATGTGGAGAATGAATTGGAGGGGTTAGTAATTTGATAAGGGGTTAGTATGCAAAATGTATAAAGAACTTATACAACTCAATAGCGAAAAAGAAAACAGTCTGAGGGCTAACCCGGTGGCATAGCAGTTAATTCCCATGCTCCACTTCAGTGGCCTGGCATTGCCAGTCTGGATCCCAGGTGTGGACCTATTCACCACTTGTCAAGCCAGGCTGTGGCCAGCGTCCCACATATAAAGTAGAGGAAGATTGCATGGATGTTGGCTCAGGGCCAATCTTCCTCAGCAAAAAAAGCCCAAAACAAAAAAACCCAATCTGATTAAAAAATGGGCAGAGGATCTGAATAGACTTTTTTCCAAAGAAGACATACAGATGACCAACAGACACATGAAAAGATGCTCAATGTCACTAATCATCTGGGAAATGCAAATCAAAATCGCAGTGTGTTGTGACCTCACATGCGTTAGGATGGCATTATCAAAAAGGCAAGAAATAAGTGTTGGTGAGGGTGTAAACTATTTGTAGGAATGTAAATTGGTGCAGCCACTGTGGAAAATAGTGTGGAGGTTCCTTAAAAAATTAAAAATAGAATTACCATATGATCCAGCACTCCCGCTGCTGGGTATAGAGCCAAAGGAAATGAAATCAGAATCTTGAGGACATGATCTGCGCTCCCAGGCTCATCGAAGTGCTATTCACCATAGCCAAGATACGGGAACAACCTAAGTGTCCATCCATCGATGAATGGATGTAATATATATATATATATACACACAAGGCAATATAATTTAACCATAAAAAGAAGGAAATTCCGCCATTTGTGAAAACGTGGATGAACCTGGAGGAAGTTACGCTAAGTGAAGTTAGCCGGACAAATACAGAAAGATGGACGCTGTCTGATCTCACTTATAGGTGTAATCTAAAAAAGCCAAATACGTAGAATCGGAAAATAGCACCACGCTGTTCTGTGCCAGTCTCAGCCTATCGATAACTAATGTTGTGGCTGGACTGGCCTTGTGGTTCTTGCTATGAGTACAAGACTCTCTTCAGCAATAACCATCAGGAAACTTTGAAAGAGACAGGGTTTGTCACTCACCCGTCCTGGAAGTACATGGCATGCCTGGGAACCACAGGGAGGTCGCAGGGGGGAGAGAGAGAGAACACACGGGGGCCTGGGGCTCTGCTTTAATTGGGGCCAGGGGTGGGCTCCTGGGTTTTCATGGGCTCACTCTTTATTGGTGAATTTAAAATATGAGTGGGAATTTAAAGTTCAGAAAGACAAAAAAAAGCAGTCCAAATGGTCAGCTATCAAAATCAACCAAGACCTCTGAAACAAAGGAGGCTTGGTGTTGGGGGAGGGGCTGGCTTTTTATCTAGTCTTGTGGCCAGCCATGTGTCTATTGAGGCAGCCATCTTGGAAGTGGATGTTTCTTTGAAGTGGACGCCTTGGCAATCAAAGCTTAAGTCAGGCACTTGCATGACAAAAAAGAAAAACCACTGTCAGGGCTTACACTACATAGGATTATTAGGGATGGGGGCGCATATGGGGGTGGTGTCGGTGGGTGATAAGGGTTTGGTCAAAGAGTTTGGTTAAAGTTATAAGATGAATAGGTTTTAGGGAGCTAATGTACGGCACGGTGACTATAGTTAATATTATTGTACTGTGTTCTTGAAATTTGCTAAGGAGATAGATCTTAAATTAAATCTGCTCACACCCCCCTCAGTGATAGCTAGGTAGAGATGATATATGTTACTGAGCTGGATGGTATCGGTCATTTCACAATGTACGTGTATATCAAAACATCAAGTTGTACACCCTAAAATATACAGTTGTCATGTGTCAATGATATCTCAATAAAGCTTTTAAAAATAAATAAATATAATTATAAAAAATTGAGTCTCTTTTAGACAGCATACAGCTAGAACTAAAAAAAACAAATCCATTCTGCCAGTAAGCTCATGCGAGTGTGGGGATCTGCCTAAGACTAAGTCCCCCTGGAATTTTTAACTCTTAGCGTGTCCACGTGAGGCCTCCAGCAATTCATCAATTACACTTTGTTTTCTGATTCCGTTGCTGGTTCCTGGGGAGGTTCCTGCTCCTGGGCTTTTGCTCCTGGAAGCGGTGCTCTCTGCATCTGCTGCCCATCTCCCCACATCTTTTGGGCAGTGATTTATCCTGAGACCGGCACTATATGATGGATCTAAAAATACTTGTTGATTTTCGTTTCTTCTTGTGAAGATAGGAGTGATGTCTTCTTTTTTATTTTATTTTTTTTTAAAGATTTTATTTTTCCTTTTTCTCCCCAAAGCCCCCGGTGCATAGTTGTACATTTGTTTTAAGTTGTGGGCCCTTCCAATGGTGGCATGTGGGACGCCGCCTCAGCATGGCCTGATGAATGGTGCCATGTCTTCGCTCAGGATGGGCACCAGCGAAACCCTGGGCTGCCGGGGCAGAGTGTGCGAACTTAACCACTCGGCCACGGGGCCAGGCCCAAGTGATGGCTTATATGCAGGATCAGAAACTGGAAATCTCTCTGACTTTTGAAAGATAGTGTTGCTGGGTATAGAATTCTTGCTTTTTAGTTTTTAAATTTCAGTACTTTGACTACGTCATCTCCCTGTCTTCTGGCCTCTATGATTTCTGATGATAAACCAGCTGTTAACCTTCTTGAGAATCCCTCGTACACGGTGAGTCGATTTTCTCTTGTTGCTTTCAAAATTCTCTCTCTTTGGCTTTCGAGAGTTGTGATTCCTCTCATGTGGCTCTCTTTGAGTTTATTCTCCTTGGATCTTTTTGAGCTCCTTGATTATGTAGAGTTACGTCTTTCCTCAAATTTGGGAAAATTTCAACCATTATTTCTCCAGACAGTCTTTCTGCCTCTCTCTCTCCTCCACCTGGGAATCTCAATGTGCATATGTTGGTATGCCTGATGGTGTCCCAAAGGTATCTGAGGTTTTGTTAGTTTTTCTTCATTCCTTTTTCTGTCTCTTCCTTAGGCTGGCTATTCTTAATTGTCTTATCTTCAAGGTCACTGCTTCTTCTGACTGCGCAAGTCTGTTACTGAACTCCTCTCCTGAATTTCCCACTTCAGTTATGCTTTTCAGCTCCAGAATCTCTAGTTGGTTTCTTTCAATAGTTTCCATCTCTTTATTGATGTTCTCTATTGGATGAGCTATCATTCCTACACTTTCCTTTAGATTTTTACACAGTGCTTGCTTTATTGCTTTGAGCAAATTTAAAATAGCTGATCTAAAGCTTTTGTCTGGTAAGCCCAACATCTGGGCTTTTTCAGGCAGTTCCTATTGATCACTTTTTCTCTGTGTGTATGTGCTGTACTTGCTTGTTTCTTTGCGTGCCTCATAGCTTTTTTGTTGAAAACTTGGCATTTTGTATGTAACAGTGTGACAGTTCTTAATTCTTCCTTTTCTCTGGGGCTTGCTTTTGTTGCTTCTTGTTGTAGTAGCAGCTATTTGTTTGCCCAGTGATTTTTCTGAACTAATTTTGTAAAGTCTGTGTTTTTGTCATTTATGGCCACTCAAGTCTCTGTTCCATTAGCTTAGTGGTCAGCTAATGATTCAGCAGAGATTCTTTTTTTTTTTTTGAGGAAGACTGGCCCTGAGCTAACATCCGTGCCCATCTTCCTGTACTTTATACATGGGATGCCTACCACAGCATGGCTTTTTGCCAGGCTGTGCCATGTCTGCACCTGGGATCCAAACTGGTGAACCCTGGGCCACCCAGAAGCGGACCATGAGAACTTAACCACTGCTGCCACCGGGCCGGCCCCCAGCAGAGATTCTTTATATGACTGGGACCAAAAAATCTCCCAGTCTTTGCTGAGGAGCCCTGTGTGTGTGTTGGGACACACCTTCAAGTCTCAACCAGGCAGTCTGCAACTCTGCCTTAGCCTTAACTTCCTGCTTTCACAGAGACCTTTCTGGCTCAAGGTCAGCCAGAGGTGAGAGCTGATGGCCTTCTCAGGCCTTTCCTGAGCATGTGCACAGCCCTGGGCATGCATGTGGCCTTCTAGATTCCCAGAAATATGTGGGAGCTTTTCAATGCCCTTATTTCCCAAAGCTCCTTATTCCCTGCTCTTGCCTCTACACCTTTTCGTCCAGTCCATCGTGTGCTGTTGTCCATTGCCTCATGCGTCAGTGAATATAATGTTTGCCTGTAAAGCTTTTTGACAAATGGTCCTCGGGTAGCAGCTTTATCACTAAGCCAGAAATCAAAGCCTTTTGAATGTGTCTTCCAGGGAACCACCAGACAGATCAAATAATGGCAATTCTTTGCCAATAAAGCCCCTTCTGCTCCCTTTGGTACCTGTACGAGGGATGTAGATTGTTATTTTCAAGGCTGACATTCAGCTGGGTCATGGGTGATGGAATAGGGTAAGTTAAGATGCTGAATATTTACCTAGATTCAGGTATTTTTCTGGAATAAGTGGTCCCCCAGTTACTACAAGGCTTTGGGTAGTTTCCAGAGTGCCAAAAAAGTTGATTCTGCTTGTTTTATAAGAATTGCTTCTCTGGAACAACAAAAGACCCCAAATAGCCAAAGGATTCCTGAGAAAAAAGAACAAAGTTGGAGGTATCACACTCCCCGATTTCAAATTATACTACAAAGCCATAGTAACCAAACCAGCATGGTACTGGCAGAAAAACAGACACACAGATCAATGGAACAAAATTGAGAGCCCAGAAGTAAACCCACACATTTATGGACAGCTAATATTCGACAAGGGAGCCAAGAGCATACAATGGAGAAAGGAGAGTCTCGTCAATAAATGGTGTTGGGAAAACTGGACAGACACGTGCAAAAGAATGAAAGTAGACCATTCCCTTACACCATGCACAAAAATCAACTCAAAATGGATTAAAGGCTTGACTGTAAGACCCGAAACCGTGAGACTTCTAGAAGAAAACACAGGCAGTACGCTCTATGACATTGGTCTGAGCAGCATATTTTCAAGTCCCATGTCTGACCGGGCAAGAGAAACAAAAGAAAAAATGAACAAATGGGACTACATCAAACTAAAAAGTTCCTGCACAGCAAAGGAAACCATCAACAAAACGAAAAGACAACCTAACAATTGGGAGAAGATATTTGCAAACCACACATCAGATAAGGGGTTATATCCAAAATATGCAAAGAACTCATACAGCTCAACAACAACAAAAAACAACAATCCAATTAGAAAATGGGCAAAAGATCTGAACAGAGATTTCTCCAAAGAAGAAATACAGATGGCCAACAGGCATATGAAAAGATGCTCAACATCATTAGCTATCAGGGAAATGCAAATCAGAACTACAATGAGGTATCACCTCACTCCAGTCAGAAGGGCTGTAATTAACAAGACAGGAAACAGCAAATGTTGGAGAGGGTGTGGAGAGAAGGGAACCCTCGTTCACTGCTGGTGGCAGTGCAAACTGGTGCAGCCACTATGGAAAGCAGTTTGGAGTATCCTCAGAAAATTAAGGATAGATCTACCATATGATCCAGCTATTCCACTGCTGGGTATTTATCCAAAGAACTTGAAAACACAAAGGCATAAAGATACTTGTACCTCTATGTT
Source organism: Equus quagga (assembly GCF_021613505.1). NCBI lineage: Eukaryota > Metazoa > Chordata > Mammalia > Perissodactyla > Equidae > Equus > Equus quagga. The sequence continues at coordinate 202,782 of NW_025799870.1, read as the reverse complement.
CATTGCGGCATTATACACAATAGCCAAGACTTGGAAGCAACCTAGGTGCCCACCAAGGGACGAATGGATAAAGAAGATGTGGTATTTATACACGATGGGCTACTACTCAGCCATAAGAAATGGTGAAATCCAGCCATTTGTGACAACGTGGATGGACCTTGAGGGTATTATGCTGAGTGAAATAAGTCAGAGGGAGAAAGTCAAATACCATATGATGTCACTCATAAGGAGAAGATAAAAACGACAAAAGCAAAAAAACACATAGCATTGGAGATTGGACTGGTGGTTACCATTGGGGAAGGGGGGAGGGGGGAGGGCAAAAGGGGTGATTAGGGGCACATGTGAGGGGATGCACTATATCAGTGTTCGGGTGGTGAACATGATGTAATGTATCCAGAATTTGAAATATGATGTACATCTGAAAAAAAGAAAAATTAAAAAAAAGAATTGCTTCTCTGGATATGTGGAATTTTCGGGTCCCTTACTCTGCCATTTTTGCTGTTATTACTCAGGAGTGAGTTTCTTAAGAGTAAATAGGTCCTGTATTTTATTTATTTATGTGTCAAGCACAGTGTTGGTCACATGATAGATGTTTGTTAAGTATTTATTGCATAAATAAATGCATAAATCAGTAGGAGACAGCTGAGAAGCTTGGCTGTGACTGCAAGTAGATATGGTAGCTGGAGGGTGTATAGTTTTGAGGGAGGTTTTTTTTAATTGAACATGTTTATAGGGTGTGGGAAAGAAACCACTAGAAGGGAAAGTTTAAGAACCTTCATTTACCACATGGCCATGTCCGCCATCTTTATTCTTAGCAGCAGTGGACACTGACTTACGGCCACCTCATGTAAGGACTTTTCTTTTATGCCTGTTCCCTTGCTTGTCCCTATAGTAGATGTTTATGGGTAAATAGGTTATTTTTTAAAGTGGCTATCTTGAGGTAGAATTTGCATACCATAAAATTCACTTGTTTTAAGTGTATAATTCAATGATTTTTGGTATATTTATAGAGTTGTGCCACCATCACCACAATCCGACTTTAGAACATTTCCTGTCTCAGAAAGACCCCTCAGGGCCCTTTCCATCACCCTCATCCTCTTTTTCCCCTAGTTTCCAGCAACCAGTAAGCTGCTTTCCGTGCCCCTGGAGTTCAGGGTCTGTACCCATTGAGGGAGCTCGAATGCAGCCAGATAGTTCCTCTCGGGCAGAGCGCAGAGCCCACATGCACCTTTTGTACTCCCACCATAAGCCACGTTAGCTTGGAAGCCTCAGCTGACCCTTTTCAACAAGGATTCCCGGTAGAATAAACCCCCAGTGCCCCAAGACAACCAACATATGTCATAAATTAGCTCATCTCCTCTCCATTTACAAGGGCACCAGCCTTGTAGCATTCTTGGGAAAACTGAGAAAGTAGTCACTCAGATGGCTAATTGTCTTGTGGGATCCTGACTGAGAATGGCTGTAATCGGGACCAAGCCTTCCCGGACTTCTGAAGCCGTCATCACGTCCACAGATGATTACGTACCACCGCTCTACGCCTGGGAACCCTGCGTCAGGCGCTGTGGGAAGCCGAGGGCGCAGGATTCCCACCCTGGAGGGCCTAATGTCCTCTCAGGGGCTGCTAGTGACACGTTTGCACATGTCATCGTCAGAGAGGAAGATAAAAGATCTCCAGGTGGCAAGAGGATCCTTTTTTTGCCCCCCAGAAGTCCCACTAAGTGAACGTAGTGTCCTAGAGAGTTAAGCTGGCTGGGCGTGACCAGACAGACATTTCCCCGATCTGTATTCTTCTGGGGCAGAGCATTTTAAATTTCTTCCAATGTAATTTTTTATGGAAGCCAAAGAGCAGCATTTGACTAGCCAGGAGAGGTGGTGAGCCAGAGCAGTCTGCTCTTCAGCAGCATTGATCTGTCCGGGAAGCTGACCTCCAGATCGTCTCGTCCTCCTGGGTAGACCCCCGGAAACGCCAATTCATTTCATGGAACGCATGAGTTAGGAACAATTAGGAAAATGTGTTTGCATAACGAGAAATAATCTCAAGCACATGTGAAAATACATTAAAAAATACCATCAGGCATTGAGCTAAACATCCTGCTGCGTCTGGTTTTTCCAAGAGTCATTTGCTCCTCATTCATTTTGTTTTCCACCAGCTCCTGCTGGATAATTGGTACCAGGTTTTGAATTAAAAAAAAAATTCAGAGGATAAAAACTCAATATTGAGAAGATTCTATCCAATATTTGCGTATGCAGGTGAGTTAGTAGAATGATTGGCATCAGTTCACTGTAGCAACAAGCACCTCCTTCAAGGCAGGGCAAGGGGGCGACACTAGAAAATCACTAACCTTGCAAGTCAGTGGGGAGGATAGTGCAGGAAGTTCTCCTCTTGTGGTGGAAACCTCTCTTCACCCACTGCCTGCTGGCCATTCTATATTCTAGCCCGTGGGGAGCTATATTCTGGCCTCTCGTGGCCTCACTGTGTAATGGGGAAATGGGGAAACTCAGTCAACTAAGAGTTCTCAATCCAGTCTCATCTGCACCATTACCTGGGGATTTTGGGCAAGCCAAAGATCTCTTTTGCTGCCTTTTTCTCATCTGCAAAATAGGGATGATAATATTTCTCCTCCTCATGTCACAATTCTATTCCATGAAAAGCAACTGAGTGAATAAATATAAAAGATAATTCATTGTTTTGCTTGAGGATTGTGTATTCATTATGCAGTCTCTCAGTGGGCTATAAGATGATGGTTTCCTTATGACAGCCAGCCTCCGGGATGGTCCCCAGTGATGCCACCTTCTGGGATTCATGCCCTTGCAGGGTCAACCTCCCACAGTTGTACCAGGATTGTTCTGCGTGACCAGCAGAATATGGCAGGAGTGATGTTATATCACCTCTGAGGTTAGGCTGTAAGAGACACTAGTGTGGTTCTGCTCAGTCTCTTTCTCTCTCTTTTTCTGATCACTCTCTCCAGGGGAAGCCAGCTGCCATGTCATCAGCCACCCTGTGGAGAAGGCTACCTGATGAGGCCTCTGGTCAAGAGCCATGAGGATGAGCTTGGAAGTGGCTAGTCCTTAGAACTAGATCTTCCAGCCCGGGCCAGCTTCAGACGACTGCAGCCCTGGCTGACTGCTTGACTGAAAGCTCGTGAGAGATCCTGAGCCAGAAAGACCCAGCTGAGTCGCTCCAAGATTTCTGACTTTCAGAAGCTTTGTGAGTTAATAAACGTTTGCTGCTTTCAGCTGCGAAGTTTTGGGGAATTTCTCATGCAGTGATAGATGACTGACACATTCCTCGAGTAGAGGAGCACGTGAGTGTGTTCACAGGATCAACCCAGAGCTGTTCACACGGAGGACGCTCAATTCAACCAAGACGTGAAAAACAGAAGTGAATGTGAAGGAAGGAACGGCTGGAAAGCAGAATGGCGCACGCACACTAACGATTCATTCCCGGCTGAGGCTGCCGGTCCTGCGCAAACGCCCAGAATGACACCAGAAGTGACATTTCACCAACTTTCATGCCCGCTAGCAAATGTGCTTCCAGGTGTGACAAGCCGAGCTGTTTCCCGTGAGCTCCGCCTGGCACCTCTCCTTATGCATGCAGTTCCGAGAGGGACCCTCTGGCTGTCACAGCCTTTCAGAGCGATCGATGACCTCGGAAGCCCAAGAGTGAAAAGGCATCATCTCACCACTAAGAGGAGATTCATTATATCTTTCAGTGTAACCGCCGTCCACGACTTCCTGTCTCTGTGCCTGGTTTTCTTGTCCCATCTTTCGTCACATCCTAGTCACTGCCCTGGTGTATTATGGGAGATTATATGTAGATGTGTGTTACAGGGTCTTGACCCTGTGCAGTTGTAGGAGCTGGCTAAGCAATTGTCTTTAGGATGATGCTGGAGCCCGTGGTCCACAGGGAGGTAGCTGGAAGGGACGGCGGATTGATGTGGAGGGCAGCTGGCAGGAGCTGGAACCTGCAGGCACAGCTGGAGCCCATGAGAGCAGCCTGAAACGCACGCCCATTCTTGTTGCCTCAGACCTAAGGGTGTGCCAGTCCTGCAGAAGCCAGAGCCTGTCTTTCATCAGCGAGCTAAACACGCACCTCAGGCCCAGAAGTCAGGGGAACTGGAGGGGAGTCAGGGGAATGTGTGCAATAGCCAGCCTGGAACAGCCTCCCCCCAGTGAGGTGAGTCAACAGAGAAGAGACGTGAGAGAGCCTCCAACGCCTGCGGAGTCGCTTGCTTCCGTCCCCAGAGAACCTGTCTTGTGGCCTGCCCTGACCAGAAACCCAGGGGAAGGGCCTTCTGGGAAATGTGGTCCTGAAAGACTTCGGCCTCAGACCTCTTTTACATTCTTAACAATTATCGAGGATCCCACAGATCTTTTGTTCACGTAGATTATAGCTATCAATATTTATCATTTTAGAAATGAAAACGAAGAGATTGAAAAATATTAGTTAGAAATAAGAATAATAAACCATTAGATGTTAATATAAATAACATCTTCTTATCAAAATAACTATATTATCCAAGATAAAAAAGATTAGGGAGAATAGGAACATTGTTTTATGTTTTTCAAGTATCTTTAATGCCTATCTTAACAGAAAACAGCTGGATTCTCGTATCACTGCATTCAATCTGTCGTGATGCCACTCTTTGTGTAACCTCTGGAAAATTCCGTCGTAGACTCAAGAGAGAGTGAGAGTGAAGAAGACAACAGCGTCTTAGTGTTTTCATGAAAATCGCTTTGACTTCACGACCCTCTTGAAAGGACCTTGGAGACCCCCAGGGGTGGCTGGACCACCTATTGAGTACTTCGAATACTGGAGAAAAATGCTTAGTCTTCTAATTTTGATGAAGTACTGGGGAAAAACATATAAATTGGAAGTTGTAGTTCTTAGCCTCTGAGAGAAGCTCTACAGAGCCTGTGGTTATCCACGCGGGAAGCCCCAGGGCGATTCTCTGAATGGTGTAAGTCCGACTAACATGCCTGTGGCTCAATTATTTGGGTTATTTAGGTATTTCTCCCTACGATTCCAAAAATTCACGACCATATTCTCCTTCACCTTGTCTCTGCAGATGCCAACGATAAAAGAGAAAAGAAGTGGAAAGAGAGAGAACAGGGCCAGGAGTAAAGGACAGAGTGACGGCTCCCGGAGTTTGTCTTCGCAGACCCTCACTGTCACTTTGCTGAGACAGAAACAGGCTCTGGAGCCATTTGTGTGTCCTCAGAAGAGGCCGCCTTCCCAGCCGGCTCACTGGGCTCTGGGACCAGTTTCCACACATTCCCTGAGGTCACACACGATGGTCGCAGAAGTCCCTGGTGGGGGAAGTGGCCTCGCTGTGGATATTTACACATTTTCAACGCTCCTGGCCCATCCCTGCTGTGTTTTCCAAGAGGGTGTAAAACCAAATTATTGCGCCATTTGCCTGTTTGTCACTGAGGTTTTCATGCTCAAAATATTTTTCCAGTCTTTTTCAAGTGCTATTTCTTTTTATATTATAAGGCAAAACTCTTCTCCCAGAAAATATGAACATATTTATCAAGAAGCTAACTACTGCTCAAAATGATAATGTAAATTCTTGTAATACCCTTTTTATAAATCAAAACTTTTATTTGGAGTAAGAATCCTTTAAAACATCAACATCTTTTCACCAAGTCCTGGTTGCTAGCCCAGTTTTCAGAAGTATTTTGGAAAAGTACCAGCTTGTGATACCAACCATGCAGACAGTGTTTGCACACGGCCACATTTTTAGAGTCATTACCCTGTCACTGAACCTTTATGGAATGAAGATAATGTCATGGTCAACGTTTTCCTTAGAGGAAACTTTTTAAATGCAACATGATTCTCTTATAAATTATTATTAAAATTATAAACACTTTCTATATCAAGTCTTTTTCTGATTCTAAAACTGTTGCATATTTTTTGTACCAAAGTTGGATAATATAGGACATTAAAAAATCACCTGCAAACTTACCACCCAAACATAGCGTTTCAGTATGTGTCCTTCCATTCGTTTTTCTAGGTCTGTATATGTATACGGTGTACACAAGCGTGCATTTACATTTGTATGACTTTTAAACAAAATTGAGTCCAAGTCTTGATAAACCTCGGGCGTCCATTCTGAGTGCCTCAGTGAGCTGAGACCGTCCTTGCTGGAGAGGAGGAGCTGGCGGGTGTCGCTGTGGCTTGATGGTTGAGGAGTGACTCTAGCATTGCTCCTTGAGCCCCAGCCCATGAGACTCTCTTGTCTGCATGTGCTTCCCTGGACGGAGGAGAAGCTGCCTGGAGAGGAAATGGCTTTGAGTCCCAACGAATCAGGGGGTGAGGTGGGGTTTGGGATGTTGGGCGTTGTCCATTCTCAGCAGGAGGAGGAGAGACCTGTACCCACCTGAGATGTTTGCTTGTGGTGTGGCTGGGCTGGACGCTCAGCCTCAGAAAGGTGGTGGTGGGGCTCTGAGGGCATGAGTGGCCAAGAAGGACGGCCAGACAGAGGTGGCCCAGCCCTGTATACCCCTCTGTAAGTTCTCCCGTTTATAAGGCTGAAGAGACTAGTAGGGAGAGGGGAAGAGAAGGAGCGAGTGAGCAACTGAGAATGTGTGTGTGTGTGTGTGTGTGTGTTATAAGGGATCGGCTCACGTGATTACGGAGGCTGAGGAGCTGCGCGATCTGCAGTCGGCAGGCTGGAGACCCCGGAGCACTAGTGATGGAAGTTCTAGTTCAGGTCCAAGGGCCTGAGAACCAGGGGGCCTGAAGGTGTGAGTCCTAGTCCGAGGGCAGGAGAAGAGCATGTCCCAGCTCAGGCAGTCAGGCAGAGAGAGAGAAGGAGAGAGAATTCTCCCTCCTCCACCTTCTTGTTCTATTCAGGCCCTCAGTGGACTGGAAGATGCCCACCCCCACTGGGGAGGGCCATCTGCTTTTCTCAGTCTGCAGATTCAAATGTTAATCTCATCTGAAAGCATCCTCGTAGGCACACCCAGAATACGCTGAACCACACACCTGGGCACCTGTGGTCCAGTCAAGCTGACACATAGAATGAGTGCTCACACCCCAGAGTGAGACAGACCCCCCCAGGCCCAGGGCCCAGAGCTTGTCCAGTCTGCTGCTCCTGCTGACCTCCTGTCCTGGTCTAGAATTGGTGTCACGAGAGTCTGAGGGGAGGAGGAGCACTGACTTTGAATGAGTCCTTTTGCTTGAGTGAGCTTCCAGCTTCTCTCTCCGGGAAAGAGAGAGCTGGACCATGTGACGTGATGGCCTCTTGTTTGAGAACTATGTGATTCTCCAAATCCTTTGATTACTTATTGAACCAGCTTGTCACTTCTTTTCCTCTCAGAAGTCCACAGAGAGAGGAAGTGACCTGCCAATTCGCCTTTGCAAACTCTTTCCAGCTCTTTACCCAAAGAACGGAGTGTGGTTTCTGGACTGTCCTGGTCATGGTCACATGACTGGGAGCCCCTCAGGTTGGACCTGCAGGACTGTGGATGACCAGGAAACATGTCGTCTTACCTGGTGGTCCAAGTGCTCATCTCCATGCTCAGAGGGGCATGTGGTGGAGATCAACCACCTAGAAACCGAAACTTCTTGTTTTCAGGCTCCCCAGGCCAGGGGTATCAGGCTCCAGAGATTTCTGCTTCTGGCTCACCTTCAGCCCAGTGAGGAGTGGTTTGGGCTTTTGAATAATATTCCAGGAAGGAGAGAGACCATGGAAAGCTTGCCATTGAATAACTGAAACCACGTCGTTCAAATTCATTGTTTCATTTTAACTTCATCCACATGATAAACTGTCCCAGGTTGAAAACTGGAGTGATGGAGGAGACCCGGCTACTTCCAACCATGTCAGGAGGGCAAGTGTGACTTTTTTGGTGACTTCTTCCCAAACAGCACAACTGTCCTGGGACACGACCCCCAGAGAGTGCGTGGCGCCGGCTGGTGTTGAACTTCCGAGGGGCTGGTTTGGGGCCCCCTTTGCAGCACCTCCTCCACCCACTGTTATGTTGTTTCTCTTCTCTTGAAAAATGTTCTGTATTGAAATAATTTCAGATGTATGAAAGTTTTCAAAAATTGGTAGAGTGTTACAGTATCTGCTTCTCCCTTCGCCTCTCCTCTATCTGTGCGTGTGCGTGTGTGTGTGTAGCCGTTTTCTGAAGTGTTTGGGAATAAGCTGCAGACAGGATGCCTCTTTCATCCAGACCCTTCACTCTGCGCCTCCTGACGTCGGGACCAGCTCTTTCGTAACTATAGTGCGGTTATCAAAACTAGGAAATTAACCCGAATACAATTCTATTAGCTAATCTACAGACCTTATTCAAATGTTGCCAATTGTCCCACTAATGTCCTTTTTCTGAGCCAGGACCCCATCCAGGATCCCACCTTGTGTCACATCTCTTAGCCTTTCCTCTAATCTGGGATACTTCCTCTGTTTTTTCTTTTAATCTTTCATAACCTTGACATGTTTGAAGAGTAGTGTTCAGTTATTCTGTTGAATATCCCACAAATTGGATTTGTCTGACTTTTCCTCGTGCTTAGACAGTTTGTGCATTTTGGCAGGAATACAACGGAAGCGAGGCTGTGTTAGTTCGGGAGGCATGTGGTGTTGGTTCGCCCCTTCGTGGTGAGGATGACTTTGGTCCCTCAGTTAGGGCGGTGTCTGCAGGCTTCTCCACAGTCAAGCTCCTATTTCTCCCTTTGTCATTCATAAGAAACTTCTGAGGCAAAACTTGGAGACATGCAATATCCTGCTGGTCATATTTTGCCCATGAATTTTAGCATTTATTGATATTCTTGCCTCAAACAATCGTAACGATGGTGGGTGCCCAGTGGTGATTTTCTGATGTATCTTTCCCTCTGTGCATGTGAGCTTCTCCCCATTCATTTACTTATATCTGCGTGGGCGCGTAGATTCCTACTCTATGCGATGGCTCATAATCCTTTGCTATCACTACTTAATTGCTCACAATATTCCAGATTTGACCAGTGGGAGCTTTTCAAGCTAGCTCCTGGGTCCTTCTGACGTGTTCCCATCCTTTTTTGAGTGCTTCCTTACTTTCCTGCACTACGTGACATTCCAGCCTCATCCTACACTTTTCCTGCCCCGGCCATTTCTCCAAGGAGCCCTCACTCCTCTCACTGCTGAATGGTTTTGAGAAGCCGGGATCTGGATGTTCTGGCCCCCTCGTTTATTACGGGTTGGGGTTTCCCACAGCCATCTGCGCCTCTGACTCGACGGTCCCTGTCAGGCTGTCTATCCATTCCCAGCCCAGCCCTCTCTTCTGAGCTCCAGATTGAAAAACTGCCTGCTCATCATTTTCACTCAGATCTCACAGGCATCTCAAAGGAGTAAGTCCCTGTTATTGGACTTAATCCTGAACTGTGTCCCCCCCCCCCAATTCATATATTGAAGCCCTGATATCTCAGAATGTATATTTGGAGATACGGTCTTTAAAGAGGTGATTAGGGTAAAACGAGGTCATTAGGGTGGGTTCTAATCCCACATGACTGGTGTTCTTACAAGAAGAGGAGATGGGGACACAGACAGGCACAGAAGGGGCGACCATGTGAGGACACAGGGAGGAGACGGAGTCTACACGCCCAGGAGACAGGTCTCAGGAGGAACCCACCAGCTGGCACGCCGATCTTGGACTTCTGGCCCTCAGAACTGTGAGATGATAACTGCCTGTTGTTTAAGCTGCCCCGTCTGTGTCACTTTGTCATGGCGGCTTGAGCAAACTGACACACTCCTTCACAGAACTCATGGCTTCGCTCCACTCTGCTTTTCCTCTGGTTTTCCCACCTCAGGATTGGTGCCGCCATCCACCCGGTTGTTGGTGTCCGAAGGGTGGGAATCCTGCCTGAACGACTTTCCAGCGCCCTCCACTGCCACGGGAGACCACGTTCTACTGACTCAACCTCCAGGTTAGGTTTCAAGTGCATCCGTTTCTCTCTGTCTCTAGGTCGTTGCCCTGGCTCAAGCCACCAGCAGCTTTCACTGGGATAACTGCGATGCCCTCTGCCCGGTGCTCCTGTGGCGACGCCTCGTCTCAAACTTTCCTCAACCTCCTTCTTCACCGTCAACCGTGAGCCCGCCTCTCTATCCTGTCTTCTGAAATGCCGTTTCCTCAGGGAAGCCTTTCTACCAGTGATGAGGTCAGATTCCCCTGATATTTGTCCTCGCAACAGACAACAATTGTGATTTAACGACCAGTTGTTCAATTCTGCAAAGTATCGCACACCCCTCACCAGACTGACAGCCACATGAGCGCCTGGGCTGTGTTGGTCTCGTTCACGGCTGGACCCCCAGGATGCGGCACTCTGTGCGTTTAAACGTGTGTTCTGAATTGACGATGACGTCCCCAAACCCCGGGCTGTAACAGGGATGGAGAGGCCCCCGAGCATCTGCCTCTTTGAGGCGGCCGAGGTGAGGCTGTAACCATCCTGAGGGCAGGCCCGTCTCTGGGCTTCCTTTGTCTGCTTCTTCCAGGACCTAATTCCCAAAGAGTGCCAGGCACATGCCGATGGTTCTGGTATAACATCTTTGTGTGTTCCCCCCAAAACCTCGATTTCTTTTGAAATCATACATTAAAAATAGCAGGGATTGTAGGAAAACTCAGGTTGGGAGCAGACTACCCCAAACCTATGCAGCTATGGAAGCAAGCGCTAGCCAAGCAACGCTTCTGCGTCAGAGAGAAGTTCGGGCCCCTGGGCAGGTCACACAATCAGTGTGGCTGGAGGCTGCCTGGGCACACCGAAAATGCACACATCCAGGGGACGAAAGTGCTGGCTTGCTGCCTTGAGACAGGGCTGTGAAGGAGGCACAGGGAGGAAGGGACAAGCTGCCCCAAGCTGAGCGCCCTGGTGGCTGCACGCGGGGTGTGTGTGTGTGTGTGTGTGTGTGTTTGCACATGTGTGTTCTCTTCTGGGGAGGGAGACCTGAGTAGAAGCACTGACCTTCATTTTTTTTTTTAACATTTTATTATGGAAAAATTTTTAGATGCACACACAAGTAGAGTGAACTGCAAGATAAACTTCCACGCCATCATCACCCAGCTTCCACCGTTACCAACGTGTGTCCCATCTTATTTTATCTGTAGCCCACCCGCTCTCTCTTCATGCCTGTCCCGAATCGGGGGTTACTGTGGAAGCAAATCTCAGAGGTCACATCACAGCTTTTGTACATGTTTCAGTAAGTATTTGTAAAAGATAAGGAACACTTTTATTTATGAACCACTTCCTTAATACCTTTATTATACTAAGTAATTATAATTCCTTAATATCATCAAATTCAAATGTTCGTATTTCCCTGATTATCTAATTTAAAAAAATAGCTTATATGTGGTTGAATCAGAATCCCGTGAAGTTTCAGTTGGTTCATATGTCTCAGAAGTAACTTTTAATCTAGATTTCCTTTACATTTCTTTTTTTTTCTTCCTATTTACTTGTTGAAGAAATTGGGTTATCTGTCAGCAGTCTTGATTTTGCTGACTGTGTCCCAACGGTGGCATTTAACATGTCGTCTCAGTCTCCAATATTTCCTATGAGTTGGTCATTAGATCTGGGACGGATTCAGGGTCAATGTTGTGGTAAGGATATTGCAAAGCGGTCATTGTCCTTCCGCCAGGCGGCAGCTAATATCTGGCTGTGTCTCCGCTTTGGGATGTCAGCAGCCCTTGCTGGTCATTGCCTGGATCCCTCAAATCATCTGGTACTGTAACACGGTCACATCTGTCCTGCCATTTCTTCCTGTTCTTCTTGTTTTTAAAAACTGTCACAATTCTGTAAAGAGAAACTTCCCTCACCAACTTTTTCTTATTTTGAGGTGTCATTTGTACTGGAAAGGCAGGATAAAAACGCTTGATTCTTTCTATTGGCTAGTTTTCAAAATAATGAGTTGGTTTCTCAACATCCTCTAAAAGTGACAAAGGAGTTTGAAAAAATATGTTACTATGAACTCATGGGATAAACCTTTACGTACTTCAACTGATTTTAGTTTTTATTCTTATCAGTGTTCAGATTGTCCCCGTTTTGGGGAATGAGAGATGAAGCTGTCCCCTGGGATCATGGGGCGATTCTGGCAGACCTGACGAGAGGTTTGCAGCCTTCTTTGACAAGAAGTTCTGGACTCCTCCTGTACGTTGCCTGCTCCAGACCTCAAACAGGCTGTTTCTCCAAGGGTTCCTAGTTCCTTTCCCAGGTAGATGGTATTTAGAGACAATTTAGGTGCTAAGGGCGCTCATAGCTGTTGGATGATTTTTGTTATTCAGCCTTTTCAGTAGACAGAGCCAGGAAATATAAGGATAAAAAGTAAAGATTAGTGCATCATGAATCCGCATGGCTACTTAAAAATCAAATCTAGAGACTTCTCCCCCTACTTTTTCTAGACTGGTAAAATATATTTAACATAAAATTTGCCACTTTAGCCATTTTAAGTGACAATTTGCGGCATTAACTACATTCACAATGTTGTACCACCATCACCACTGTTTATTTCCCAAATTTTTCATCACCCCAAACAAAAACTGCACCCATTAAGCAATAACTTCCCATTCTCCCCTCCCCAGCCCCTGGTAACTTCTGACTCTCTGTCTCTATGAATTCCCCTATTCTAGATACTTCATACAAGTGGAATCGTACAGTACTTGTCTTTTCGTGTCTGGCTTATTTCACTGAGGAAAACGTTTTCAAGGTTCATCCATGTTGCAACATCGATCAGAATTTCCTTCCTTTTAATGGCTGAATACTGTTGCATTGTCTGTATAGACAACGTTTTGTTTATCCGTTCACTTGCTGACGGGCACTGGAGTTGTTTCGACCTTCTGGTTCCTGTCAATGGTGCTGCTATGAACATCAGCGTACAAGTATCTGCGTGAGCCCCTGCTTTCGAATCTTTCGGGTATGTACTTAGGAAGTGCCGGGTCATATGGTAATTCTGCTTGGCTTTTTGAAGAACTGCCAAACTGTTTCCCGCAGCCCTGTACCATCTTACACTCCTGCCAGCAGTATATGGGGTTCTGATTTCTCCTCATCCTCAACACTCGTTATTTTCTGTTTTTGTTTTTGTTTTTAATAGCCATCCTGGTAGGTGTGAAGCGGTATCTGTCTGTGGTCTTGATATGCATGATTAATGATGTCGAGCGTCCTTTCATTGACCTTGATCCTCATTGACCTTATTGATCCTTATTAACCAATATTAATAAGGACCTCATTGATCCTTATTGACCACTTGCACATCTTCTTTGGAATGTTGTCTATTCAAGCCTTTTAACCATTTTTTAATTGGGTGGCTTGTCTTTTTGTTGTTGAGTTATAGGAGTTCTTTATATATTCCCAAATCCCAGTTGGGTCTCAAATGACCCAATTTCTTCAATAAATAAATAGCGAGGAAAAAAAAGTGACATCTAAATAGTAAACCCTTATTAGATATATGATTTGTAAATATTTTCTCCTATTCTTTACGTTTTCTTCTCACTTTCTTGATGTGTTTTGATGCATGAAAGTTTTTAATTTTGATGAAATCCAATGTATATATTCTTTTTTTTGTTGCTCATGCTTTTGGTGTCATATCGGAGAATGCAGTGCCAAGTCCAAGGTCGTGAAGATTTACCCTGATGTTTTCTTTTAAGAGCTTCATTTAATTTATTAGCCGCTCAGATTGTAGTTTTCCATTGTAAGAGTCAGGATGGTTTAGACTGTTTTGCAATAACAAACCCTGAAATCTTGGTAACTTGAAACAATAGAAATTGCAGATCCTTTACCACACAGTACAATGTGGATCGGACCATCCTCCTACACTCTTGTAGCTAAGTTGAGTAAGAAAAGCCTGTGAGAGAGGTGTTTAAACATCACATCCGGGAGTACACGATTTTCGCCACCTCCCATCGGCTGCAGCTCAGGCACGGTCTCAGCCAAGCGCGGCCGAGGCTGGGAGCTGGCGTCTGCCGTCTGCCCGGAGCCAAGACTGCTCTCCCCGCTCCCCTTCGTCTGCTGGTTACGTTGACTCGATTACTGGCTTTGTGAATTGAACAAAATGAGAAATGAGCAAAACTGACTATTTTAAATTAAGAAGTTATTAGAAAACATCTTAAAACGTCATCAGATATTTTGCGTTTTGCTCTCTGTCTCCTTGGAGGTCATAAGCTGATAGGTCGTTCATCTGTGTTGCAAACACAAGACGGTTGGTGTTAACTTTAATATTATATAATTTCTATGAGTTGCTGTTTTCTTGGGGGAAACACACACTCATTAGGGCTAATGATCTTCTAGAATTGAGAATCAGGCGGGCACCTTAGGAAGGGGCATCTGTGAAGTAAGTGTCTGTCACACCTGTGGGACGCCACTACAGCATGGCTTGATGAGCAGTGTGTAGGTCAGCACCCGAGATCTGAACCTGCGAATCCCTAGCTGCTGAAACAGAGTGTGCGAACTTAACCACTACGCCACCGGGCCAGCCCCTCACTTTTTGATTTTTGCTCTTGTTGCCTTCGTTTCGGTGTCAAATCTAAAAAGTCATCGTCAAGACTGACATCTAGAAGCTTACTCCCTATGTTTTCTTCTAGGAGTTTTATGGTTTTGGGTGTTACGTTCAAGTCTTTAATCCACTGTGAGTTGATATTGTGTAGAGTACAGGGCAGTGGTCCAGTTTCATCGTTTGCATGTGGATGTCCAGTTTCCCCAATATCATTTATTGAAGAGACTGTCTTCTCTCTATTATATATTCTTGGCACCTTTATCATAAATTAGTTGGCCACATATGCAAGGGTTTATTTCTGGGCTCTCAGTTCTGTTCCGTCGATCTATGTGCTGTTTTCATGCCAGCACCATACCGTTTAGATTACTTTGCTTTGTTGTATAGTTTGAAATCAGGAAGTGTAGTGCGTCCAGCTTTGTTCTCTTTTCTCAAGATTGCTTTGGCTATTCAGTGTGTTTTGTAGTTCCATACAATTATTAGGCATTTTAATCCTTATCTTGTGAGGAATATAATCCCTTGGGAGTTTTAAGCAAGCTCAGAATTTCAGGAAAATCACTCTGGCTTCACTGTGGCAAACAGCCTGAGTGGGGTTTCAGGATGGGAGGGCTGGGTGAGTTAGGGAGCCAGGGTGCATTTCCAGGTGAGAGATGAGCTTGGTCTGTTCCGGGGTGGGAGCAGGATGGAAAGAGGTGAGCTGACCTGAGACTAAACAAGATGCATGGGGATTCGTGACCCTTCCTGCCTGCCGCCTCTCAGGTCAGTCACCAAGTTCACGTAAACTCCTGTCTAAGGGGAATGTTATTTTCACAGAGTGAACACATTTCTTACTGATGTGTTCACAATCATATTTTCTTTTAGAGATTTGAGCATCGCACACAGCACCCTGGACAGGGAAGCTGTTTATTAACTTGTTCCTGCAAACCCTCAAGCGACTGTCTTCTGATATTTGTCCAAGAATTCCCTGGAAACTCTCAGTAATGAAAACCTCGTTCCAAAGGCTTAGTTCACCAGCTCTCGAGCCTGGCGAGCATCGGAATCACTCGAGGGGCTCGTTCAAACGCAGGTTCCCGGGCCCAGCCCCCAGAGTTTCTGATTCAGGAAGTGGAGGCCGAGATGGTTCCTCTCTGGCAAGTTCCCAGCGAGGCTGACGTTGCAGCCTGCGGACGAGTGTGAGAACCATGAGTTACTTAGCGGCGTGTGGCCAAGAGGCGACCTTCCGGATTTGACACAAAACTCTGCCCTCTCCAGTGAGGTGACAGTTCACTCACCTGTGTGCGCCTTTGTTCCCTCATCCGGGTCTTGATGAGGATCAGAATGAGGAATGTTTATAAGGGCACACAATGAATGTAGATAAGTTCTTATGAAAAAGAATTTGAGTTTTATGTGCCTACAATATGCTACAATTCTCAGTGTGAAGTGGGACAGAGAACACTTTCCGTTCCTTCTTGGAAAGTTCTAGTCCAAGTACCACGTGGTGTCACAACAGAAGTCTTCAGTCAACAGCTTGGAGGGAACCGCAGCTCTGCTCCATCTCCATGGTTCTGGTAAATTCCTGGGAGGGCTGTGTGTTAGCTGATTGTCTGCCTCTCGCCTACCCTCTGATCCCCACGACCTTGGCATGGTGCCTGCCCCTGGACAGGGTGCCACATCTGGGAACAGGCGGTCGATGAGAGAGGCAGTGAGCTGACTCACCTATGCTCTTGGAAGGCAGCTGGGGGCAAGTTTTCCCAGGTTGCACAAGCCATGGATTCCTGAAATGGGTGGAAGACCGTCTCTGCCGGTCATTGGCTGACCTCAAGGAGGCAGTCATGGTGTGTCAAGAGGAGGTGTGGGGAGGAGGTAACCCAAGGGAGACCCCGTCATCCCAGCATTAGGTCCCCCCAGATTCCTTAGCAATAAGCAATGCGTGGCTCACCTACACAGTTCATCTTTGAAATTTCCATGGAGAGAGGCTCGAATGCTCTTTACCTGGAGCTTCCATATGGGAATCTAGTAGATTTCCAGAGTAACCCAAGGGTTGAGGGTGGAGAGAAAGTGGAGCCAGAAGACAAGTCAGCTTGTGCCGAGCCCACCTTCCAGTCAGCCTGTAGGTGCGGAATGGGGCTGGGGAGGCAGGGCCGAGTCAGTACAGGCTCATTTTGAAGAACGTGTGAAGTCCCAGCGGTGGGCCACAGGAGAGAAAGCTGGGTTCGATAATTAGGGGGGCTCCTTGACCCCAGGCCCGGGGCAGGGCAGACATGTACCTTTATCTGGCTTCTGCTCACTGTGCTGTCTTTGGGTGACGTCCGAATATCAGGAGGGCCTCTGGAGTGACCCTTCACCAGGCTGTTACTGTTCAGCATTTGTTGAGTTCCTGCGGTGGGAGCATCTTCCAAGCTTGGCTTGGCTCCAGCCTCGAGGAGCTGTGCGTCTTGGGTTTGGGGACGTGAGCTCACTGAATTTTGAGTCCTTTGGGTCCTTGCTTCCGTGTGGGGAAACCGAGGCAGCAGCAGGGCCTGGAGAGTCTGAGGACTTGCTGGTGAGGCCCAAGCCAGAGAAATCCTGCACTCACTCCACGTGACCTCACTTTCACCCCGTGTTGGTGCGGCGCAGGCTAACACAAGGTGCATCTGGGGAGGTGACAGTTATCTGAATGGTCAGCAAAAATGGGTATTTTCCTATATGGCAAAAATATAGCCAAAGTACCCAATGGTTTGAGCCAAGGCAAAGATCTGAGAGCATCTCACCTGTCGTCTGATGTCTAAGACGATGCCCATCTAACTGCAGTGCATCGAAAGCTTAGAGGAGAAACCCTTGGGAATTCACATCATTGTTTATTCATGCCTCTATTTAGTGAGACGCCTGGATGATACCCCCCAGGTTATAAATGCTTTGTGTCTCTTGAGTGCACGGATGTCGGGGGCTCACAGTCGCTGATGGACGGACAGGCTGAACCTTCAGGGGAGGACTGACCCAGCGTTCCCCTGGAAGCACAGGGCAGCAGAGGTCCCCCACCCCCACCCCCCCGTGGTGCTGAAGGTGGTTACGGGGCATCTTGGGCAGCCACATCTGGCCCTGGGGCAGGGAGAGTCCCTCGGCTGGTCATCTCTGGCTGCGGTTCGAGTGTGTCGCAATGGGTCGTTCATCCAGCAAACATTTACTGAGCACCAGGTGAGCCAGAAGCATCTAGGTGCGCAGGACGCCTCAGTGAACAAGACGGGCACAGGTGCCGCCCTCTCACGGGGCCATGGGTGGTTAGGATAAATGCAAGAACACGCATCAGCTCAGGTCCTCACTGTTCTCTGTGTGCTGAGAGGCGAGAGCTGGGAAGGACTGGTTTGACTGACCACCAGGGGGCAGCCCACCCCACGGGCTCTGCCCCCCAGGTCATCCCCTGGTTCACGGTCCGATTCCTGGCAGCCAGGGCCACCTGCTTTCTCCTGTGTACTTAAGGCACTGCCTCTCCGGCCCTCGGGGATTCTGCCAGGAGTGGAGCCCACAGGTGGGTGTCTGTCCTACTACAAGGGGACACCAGAGGGCCCTAGAAAGGGGGGCCGTGTTGAGGGTGTGAGAAGGCAGGTCGTGGCTTCCCTCCCTGCCCCAGCCTGTCCTCTCCACAGAGGGGAGCACTAGTCAGGGGCCAAGGGGGCCGTTTCTTCAACGACTCAATCCCACGCCTGAACTCTGGATCTGGGGGTGTGGGGCTCTAGGTGGGGCAGGCGGACCATCGTTCAAAGGCTCCCTGTTCTCTTTGGGAAGTAAGAGCCAGAGATAAGCAACCACTCCCTTACAGTGTTTCTAAACCGTATTATCAGCTGCTATTTTAAACATCCTTCAGTTTGGATGGTTAATAACAGAAACTGTAACATATTTAACACTTCAAGACATGATTGAAGACCTTGAATCAAGCTGTGAAACTAAAGGAACTGTGAAATGAAGTCACAGTCAGAGCCTTCAGTGAGGATCTTAATTCGAAAGAAGTGCCCCCAGGCTGGGATGATCCGACCAACTTGCCAAGAAGAACAGTAAACTCAAAAGGGCCAGTTAGCAGTGAGCTGGCCGCTGGCTGAGGGCCGCTTCAGTAAGGCGCGGGCCAGTTCGTTTTTCTCATTCGCCCAATCGCATTTCCCGTGCAAGGCTGCCAAACGCTCTCTCTTGTAATTTTCTTTTTATGATACTGGTTTTTTCTGTTTTGCATTGCCTGGACATCTCCATATGGACAAAGCAACTTTTCCACCCTATTTGAGTTCTCAAAAGGTATTGATTTTCAATTTCCTGGAGTCAATTTTCTATGCAACCATATTTTATTCAGCATAAAAAGCAGTGCCGATTTTAAAGATTTATGGGGTTGTTCCTCCAAGGAAAAGCAAGAGCCGGAAATAAAAATGAAAATTTCATTTGATGAGATTCAAATGGCAATGGGCCTTCGACTGTAGAAGCTCTGCTTTCTTGTCAGAACAGTCCACTGAGGAGGGGCGGTCCGGCCAATTTCTGTCCATTTGTGGAGAGAGGACATTTTCTGAGGAATCAAAACAAGTGGGAATTTGCCAGCATCCTGTAAGCCTGATGTGAGAGACGAGGGGAGACAATATACACCAACGTTGAAGTTTCCCCTTTGTACGTATAAACACACGCATGCATTTTTAAATCAGTACGTGAGCGGAGCATATCCTGCTGCTTTTCAAAGTGTTCTTTTTGTGTTCTGCTTGTCTCCTCCCTGTTGCTCCCACGCTCCCTCCCACGCAGGCGTGACACGGGACACGGCCTGAGGTTTCACTGCACGCATGCACGTATATGCAGGTGGTGCTCACGCACGCACGCTCACCTTCACACATGGACATAGATGGCGGCCTTTTCTCCGCTGTTTTAAAAATGGGATAATAAAATACCGTGTTCTGCACATGGTCTCGCTCCATCCCTGCTCATGGAAATCTCCCAAAGTCGTTAAATATGCCTGACTCATCCTTTTCGGTGGCTGTGGGTGGATGAATCGGAATTTGCCCATTCCTCTGATAACAGGCGTTTATTTCAGTTCCTCCTCTTTGCCACTGTGAACAGGGCTGCAGCGAATGCTTGTGTCCTCGCATTCTGTTAAAAGACTTTCTTTTTTGAAGAGCAGTTTAGGTTCACAGCAAATTTAAGAGGAAGGTACTGGGGTTTCCCATGTACCCCTGCCCCCACAGCCACACAACCCGCCCCCCACTATCAACACCCAGCCCGAGGGTGTGTTTGTTCCAGTCGATGAAGCTGCACTGACACATCCCATCATCCAGAGCCCACAGTCACACTGGGGTTCACTCTCCATGTTGTGCCTTCTGTCGGTTTTGACAAATGTATAGCGACATGTGTCCATCCTCATGTGTCATGACATGTCTCGGACAGAGCTGTTTCACAGCCCTAAAACCCTCTGTGCTCCGCCCACTCGTCCCTCCTTCGCCCCTCCCCTGGCAACCACTGATCTTTCTCCTGTGTCCATCGTTGTGCCCTTGCCAGGATGTCATGGAGTTGGAACCACACATCCTTGCATTTTTTATTTCTGTGGAGTGGGTGAGGGTGGACATAGAAGTTTTAGTTTTGATTTTCAATCCCTGTTTGCCCATCTTTATCTGCTGCGGGTGCTGGGAAGGTAAAAACTTCCCTCACAGAGCCTTCACCGCCGAGAGCAGCCACGGGGCCGAGTCTCCAAAGGGGACGCGACCTCCGCCGATGCCACCTTCTCCCGCCTGGGACGCGGCTGGTGCTGACCTGCAGAGATGAGACAGAGAGTGAGCCCGGTTCTACAACTGGGCCATCACTTCAGCAAGCGGTTATCGAGCGCCGACTACGTTCCGGCAGGAGGCTTGCAGGATACAGACATAAAACAAAGGGATGCGGTCCCTGGCTTCCTGAGGCGTGCCGGTGCTCCCGGGGCACAGCCCCAGGCGCTGTGAGGCCATGATGCGCAAAGAACCAGTGTGGTCTGGGGAGGTGGTGTCACGAAGACCTAAGGGGCTCCGAGTTGACCTGGACCAGGAGGAGAAGGAGCCTCTGGATGGACGGCGAGGTCCCTGCAGCGGGCAGAGGCCTGGCCTGCTTGTTGGAACAGAGGAAAGGCCAGCACGGCTGACGGCCAGCACTGGAGTCACAGGAGGGGCAAGGCCGGATGTGGCCTGTCGAGGATTTTGAACTTGGCTGTGGGTGAGGACAAGATGAGTGTGTCAGGTGAGGGATGACGTTGGCCTGGACCACAAGGTGGGATGGGGTTTACAGAAAAGTTGGTGGTTTTGAGATGTAGCTTTCCCCTATTCTTAATAGATTTTTTCTTTTTTTTAAAGATTTTATTTTTCCTTTTTCTCCTAAAGCCCCCCAGTACATGGTTGTATATTTTTTAGCTGTGGGTCCTTCTGGTTGTGGCATGTGGGACGCTGCCTCAGCATGGCCTGATGAGCGGTGCCATGTCCCCACCCAGGATCCGAACCGGCGAAACCCTGGGCCACCAAAGCAGAGTGCTCGAACTTAACCACTAGGCCATGGGGCCGGCCCCTCCCCTATTTTTAAGATTATTGTAAAACAATGTAGCAATGAAAATCACTTTACTTTTTTCCAGGCCTGGTGTATGGACATCTAAGTTCTCTCCACACCTTTGACTTTATGAAAACTGTTAAAAACCAAAATTCAGCCGAGTGAATCTGAAGACCTAACTGGCTTTGTAGGGTGATTAATGGATCGGGCAGCACCGTCTAGCAACTGGAAAGCACTCCAGGAGCTGCTCGCCGTTAGGCTCCAGGCCTGCTGAGTGACCGTGGAGGCAGGGAAGAGGTTCCATAAAGATGGAGAGTGAACCTTCCACCATCTGAGTGAGATGGGAATTTCGACTCACATTTCATTTGATTTTGGAAAAAACAAGGAGACGTTTCTTACATTCCCACAGTAATGTTTGCCGGTTCCCTTGGACTGCATTGAAAGAGCGTATCCCAGGCCGTCACAGACGGATCCCAGGTATTAACCCACAGAAGGTGCTGATGACTCACCGATCTCTAGCTCAGCGAGCAAATGCGTAAATGGGAACCAGACCACTGGACAATGAGTGCTTGCCTGAAGGTTTGCATCTGGTTCCTATTAACTGAATTGGAGACAAAATACACATTCAAGCTTTGCTGCCAGTTAATTTAAAAAGTGGCCTGGATTTCATAGGCCTCAGTTGAGGTTTGGTTTCGGGGATCCCCTAGACATGAAACCGTGAGAAGCTGTGATGAGCTACATGGGCTCACAATGTCTTTTCTATATTGTAAAAGTGATAATAACCGCCTCTCAGAACATGTGGAAAGCAGACAACAGTTACTCATAATCTCACACCCACATACAACCTGTAGCGTTCTGTTGCACATTCTTCCAGTGAACGTGGAGAGGATGTTATATCTGCTCACATATGCTTGTGTTTATGGGCGTGGAAATCGTCACAGGGTAGAAAATGGTGTGCTTGCTGTCACTTCACAGCACATCGTGCATTTTCTCGTGTTTTAATGGAGTCACTGTGAGCTTTATTTTCCTTCTTGCTTATAGTCCATCAGCTCTGGATCCTTGTTCCTTAACTGTTCCCCGAGGCGGGTCGTTAGGATGAGGTTGATTTTTTGCTGCTAGAAATGATGATGTGGCCACACCTCTGTGCAGAAAGCCAGCGGCAGACAAAGGCGGGCCCTGCGTTTGCTGCATCTCAGGGGATCGCCGTCCTCGGGGGCTGCCCGCCTGCACTCAGCACAGCCCACGGGCCACACCCTCGCCGTGTTGGCCAGTCTCCTTCTTTTCCGGATCGGCTGGCAAAAATGGCGCATCACTGTTCCAGTTTACGCTTAAAGGCGCTTCCCCCGTGTGTGCTAACCAGCCGCTCGGCCTCCGTCGTGAATCTGCTTCAAGGACAGTGGCTTGTGCGTTTCAGTGGCCACGTCTGATGTACAAAGAAAATGAAGGAGCCCACTTCCCTAGCACTGATCTTGTCTCTCACAAGGTGGGAGAGGAAACTCAAGATTGTCAGCAAATGGCACCTGCAGTTTGGAAAGGCCCCTTCCTGGGCGCGCTCAGCTGTGCCGCATCAGTCCACATCCCGGCTCTCCTCTGCGGGGCCACGGAGGCTGTGGGCTCCTGGGCTGTCCCTGGCCCCTGCAGCCTCCCCTGGGTCATTGCAGAAACCAAATGCCCGCACAAAAGATGGGGCTCATGTGCTGAGTTTTGAGACACATTTTTAACTCGTTAACAATGTAACCAGCAGGGAAGACAGACAAACCAACTCAAGAAGGCTGTTTAAGACATCGGGATTTCTACAGCTCCTTCGGAAAGGGTGCCGCAGGAGGCTGCTCACGCGTATCTGAGTGGTTGTCACCTCCTGCAGTCTCTGACTCACACTTCCCCGCAATGGTCAGCTTTCTGTGTCAACTTGGCTGAGTTACAGTCCCTGGTTATTCAACCAAACACTCCTGTGGGTGCTTCCGTGAAGGTATGTTGTAGATGGGATTAAAGCCCTTCCTCAGTTGGCTTTAAGTAAGGAGGATTATTCTGGCTGACCTGGGTGGGCCTGATCCAATCAGTTGAAGGGCCTCAAGAACAGAGTGGAGGCTTCCCTGAGGAAGAAGAAATTATGCGACAGACAGCAGGCTCAGCCCATGCCAAGAGTTCCCATCCTTCCACAAAGCCTGCCCCACAGATTTCAGACTTGCCAAGTCAGAACCCCAAATCACAAAAACCAATTCTCTGCAACGAACCTCTTAATGTATATCTCCTACTGGTTCTGTGTCTCTGGTTGACCCCTGGCTGATATGCTCCCCAGGGCCCTTGTCATCTGCAAGCTGGGGACAGCCCTGGTTTGTGTTGGTCCCGTGTGGCTGGGCGGAGCCCCTGGGGAGTGCTGTAGACTGAATTTGTGTTCCCCGCAAGCTCGCATATTGAAACCTAACCCCCAGTGTGATGGTTTCAGAGGCGGGGCCTTGGGGAGTGAGTACGTCGTGAGGGTGGAGACCCTGTGAATGGGATCAGTGTCCTAATGAAAGAGGCTCCACAGAGCCTCCCACCACGTGAGGATGCAGGGAGAGGACGGTCGTCTATGACCCGGGAAGCCGGCTTTCACCAGACACCAACTTGCTGTTCACAGCTCAGCCTCCAGAACTGCGAGAAATCGATGCACAAGGTGGCGACCGCTGTTTAAGCCCCGGTCTGTGGTATTTTGTGATAGCAGCCCGAACCAAGACAGGGACTCGTTCGGAGTCCTTCTGCTTGAGCACTGGCTACACCACGGTGCCCGGGGAATTTGTGAGGGTAAGCGACTGTTGCAGTCAGCTCAGGCTGCCGTAACAGAACGCCATAGGCTGAGTGGTTTAAACAACACAGTTTGTTCCCCACAGTTCCGGAGCCTCCAAGATCGAGGTGCCCGCCAATTCCGTTCCCCAGGAGAGCTCCCTTCCTGGCTCACACACGGTGCCTTGGCCCCGAGTCCTCACGTGGCAGGGAGAGAGCTAGCTCTCTGCTGTCTTCTCGTTTAGGCCCCGGACGCCAGGCTGCCAGGCTATGCTGCTGTCTCGGGAAGCAGCCGGCCTGTGCTTTCTCCCGGGTGACGAGGGGCTGCGCTGGACTCACTCTCCCGGAGTTCTGCGACCCGGTGCCGTCCCGCTGAGGCTTCCCTTGTGTGTTGCTCGTTTCTTCAACCAGCGTGTCGCCTGTTCGGGGCCAGGAGTGTGGTGTCACACACGTGAAACCCTGCACCTTTAACCGCCTCGCACAAAGAGGAGCCACGTGGATGCGGTCACTTGGTTTTCACCAGATTGGGACACACGGCGGCTTCCAATCAAAGAGCTCCTGGGATGGTGGGAAAGCTTCACTGGCGTCTGTTTCTGTTTGAAAGCAAAGGGAAGACGGGAGAGGAGCACTCAGCTGACGGGAGACAAGGCAGCGTCCAAAGGGGAGATGGGTGAGGCCGTGAACTGGTTCGAAGTCAAGCCTCTGCCGCCCACGGCTGTTCCTTCACTCCCTGGGACAATGTGAACCGTCACCACAGCGCCTGCTTAATGACCCGTCTGTCTGTCTGGGGAGGTTTCCGTCATATCCAGGATCAGGGAGGGTAACACACGGGGCCCTCGTGCTCCCCCTGTAGGAGAGCCCACAGCGCCCGGCCCCTGGGTCTCTGGGGTCCTGTGCGGGGAGTCCCTTCACACGTCGGTGGTCCTGTCCTGGTGTGAGGCAGCCAGACGCCCAGGGTCAGGAGTCGGTGGACAGGACCCCGCTTCCCCACCCTTGAGGATGCCCTCAGGTGTCCCACAGTCTCGCCGCACTGCCCCAGGCCCTCATGACCTTCCCCCACCATATTTGGGTTGCCTCCCAATTCCTGTATCCGACTCAGCTTCGGGGAGCCCGCGGTCGGCGAGTAGCTTCATCTCTGAGAGCACTAGGCCACCCCGAGAGCTCTGAGAGCCGCCCGGTGCCTGTTCTCAGTCTGTTTCCACCCGCAATCCCGGGGGAGGATGGAGAGAGACAGTAGGTGTGTGTCCCATCTCCACTTTACAGTTGGGGAAACTGAGGCCAGGGCCCGTGGGCGGGGACTGGTTTGGTTACAGTGCTGGGAGGCTGTGCATCTTTTATCAGCTTTTGAAATGTGCTTTTGGAAGCTGTGCGATTCCTTCCATCGCTTACTCGGTCAAGGCCACACCGCCCCAGGGGACCAGCTGGCAGCGTCAATGGAGGTCCTTGTGCGCCCAGGGACTGGTGGCCCCTCGGGGAATGTTTGGGGAATTCCGCATGGGGTGGCAGCTCTCGCAAGAGGGGCTTCGTCACGGAGATGCCCCCGGAGGTGGCGACAGCTGAATGGGGCTGTGTGTGCTGTGTTCCCCGCTGATTTACGAGCCTCCTCGTCCACAGGAGCCACAGTGCAGCGTGGGAAAGGGTCAGAGGGTGGGAGCGTGAGGAGGGCAAACCAGGCATTGCCACAGGCTGGCTGGGACTCTGGGAGCCGCCCCATGTCAAAGGCTGTGGGGACTGGCGGTGCCTGAGGCCCCCAGGGGTGCATGGAGCGCTGAGCACCTGGGCGCTGAGCACCGGGGCTGCCCCACGGCAGAGCTGGCCTTCAGTGCACCCGGCCTCCTCTCCTGCTGCCTGATTTGGGGCGCTTCCCACTCCCCCAGGTGCATCTGAAGGAGCGATGGTCTCAGGCCAGACGTCTGTTGGAACAAGGAATGTACAGACAAGACTGTGGAGAGGACGACAGAGGCAAATTGACATTGAAAAGATGCTCTGTTATGTCAGTTTTCAATCAAAGCTATTTAGAAGGAGATCAGCTCTTTGAAAACAAAACACAGCTGAGTTCGCAAGGAAACAAGCTCACGGCGGGCTCCTGGACAATGAGAGGAGCAAGACGCTGTCCCTCTGGGGACTCACGACAAGCTATCGTGATTCGCACAGCTATCGTCCCCACTCTGCAGACGAGCCTCCAGAGGCCCAGCTCAGCTCAGGGTCCCGGCCGACCCCTAAGCCCTTCTCCCTACAAGCGCTGTGGGGTCCGTGCACTTCCTTTGTTAGAGACGAGGTTCTGGATGTTTCTGGAACGTGTCCAGTGAGACGCAGACGGCTGTTGGTTATGAGATGACGTGGTTTTGTTTGACTGGACGGCAGCACCTGTGCCTGTTCCACTTGCTCCCACTGTTACAGCCAAACCCGTTAATGCAGGGACGAAGGCCAGAGGCCTGAGCTGTGACTTTCTGAAGAGAATGGAGGTCTTCCAGCGGTGTCAGTGCCACCGGGGTTCCGTACACAGGCCCTGTTGTTAGGGAGGGGAAGGGGAGTGCAGCAGGTGCTGTCCATCTTCGCTGGGTGGCAGTCTGGTCATGGAGGCATGGGCTGGGGCATGATAATTTCTGGCTTTACCCACGGGTAGTAGGTGGGGTTTGGGAGAACAGAGGCCTTCGCCGGACTGTGTGGAGATCTGGACACACATAAAAGGTACCTGGATGTCGGACTCTGCGAATGAATGATATTGGAGGCCCTGACTTTTCCCAAATGTTCACATCTCTGGGGAAGCTGTGTGGCATGGGACTCGGGACCGTCCAGCCCATTTCAGAACAGCATCAGCATTGTAGGCGCAGGCACACCTCTGTGTGGCCAGGTTCACGTGGGCCGCCACGTGTGTGGTTCCGCTCGACATCCTCAGGGTTTGAGTGGGTACCGAGGGGCGCTGTAGTCGCAGGCAGGTGGGTGATGGGTGCTCGGGTGGCAGCTGTGGAGGTTGGTGGCCCGAGGAAGTGGGGTGCCCAACAGGGCCCAGTGGGAGGCCTCCGCGTTGTGGTTGGTAGCACAGGGCGCAAAGGTCTTGAGACTTTTCTAACAGCCCCAGAGAGGGGGCCTTCGGGGAGCTGGTTGGTCAGAAGGGTGGGGAGGAGGCGTGGCGTGGGACACTGGCGGCGTTTAGCAGCCCATAGGGTCTTGATCCCGCTACGGTGGCCTCACCATCATGGGGTTTATGATTCACAATTCTGCAGAGCGCACGGGGGTCACAGAGATCAGTGGTCAGGCACTTTATAATTCCAGGGAAATGGCTGGTGGGGGATCAGCGGATTGTATGGATCAAGACCCCGACTCAGGAGTTGGGGAACCAACGTCCAGTTGACGGAAGCCAGCGTGGACTGGTGTGGGCGAGGGGCTGAAGGTGGGTGAGGAGGTAATGTCCAGTTCCAAAGGGGGGAGGTGAGGCGTTGTCATCTCCAGTGGTGTGGAAGTTGGGGGCCACCCTGGGGGTGAGTGTCCCTCACAGGTGGCTTTCCACTGAGGGAAACCGGGCCCCACGTGGAAGTGTGGCCTGGTGAAGCTTGGAGACCTCTATTTGAATCCACGAGCATCTGAACAGCTGCCGGTGCTGCAAATCTTCAGTAACTGGGGATCGCTGGGGCGTAACGAGCCGAGGCCTGGGCAGCTTCTCCTAGGGTCTGAGCTCGATATTCCCTCCAAGAGAATAAATCTTCTGGTGGCATTTAGAGGCAGCTGACATGGTGGCCTTGGGTATGACTATGACACGGTTCTGCAGCCTGCTGGCCCCCTGGGCAACGCGGGCAGCACTAGAAATATGCACTCAGTGGCAGGGCTTGTGACAGGGAGCTCGCTTCTACAGGCCTGCGCCTTCTCTCAGAATCGCCGTCACTCAGAAACCTCTCCAGGGACCGACGCAGTCGGTCCCGTGGCCCGGCGCCTCCAGATCCTGGGGACTGAGAGGGTAAACACCTCTCTTGCTGGGGTCAAAGCTGGAAGTAGGATCGTAGAGGGAGGAACAGGATCCACAGTTTCGGGAAGGAGAGTCGTGGTGGCACTCGACAGAGGCGACACAAGGAGGGGCGCAAAGCAGAGCACGTACCAGCGGGAGAGAGGGCGCCCGGCTGTAGACCCCAGACCATAGACCCCAGCCGGACAGCTCACAGGAAGCCAGGAGCAGTGGTGGGCATCTCTGGGGGACCGGAGGGTCTTCTGTCCATGTGCAGAGTGGTCTTGTCCTTGTCGCCAACGGTGTGAGTGAACGGGCTGAGCAACCAGGTTGGCAGCAGGGGAGGGGAGAACGGGGTCTTTCCAAGACCGATCTCTTGGGGACAGGCGGAGGGAGTGGGTGCTGGTGACAGCTCACACTGGTGGTGGGTGTGGCAGCCGCAGAGATCAGCTGAGTGGCACCTGTCCTGCTTAACCACGTAAGTCACTCCTGAAAACCCGTCACCGAGGGAAAGCTATTGGACGAGGCTTCCCGACGCCTCCATCTTCGTGTCTGTCTCATTACGTCGAATGTCTTCCTTTAAGACTCCTCCGTCCTTTGTGGAGGAAGGCAGAACAGGAGAGGGAGAAGCATTTTGTTGCTGGTTTGTACCAGAAAAATATCAAAAGAAAACAAGTGTGTGGTTTTTGGGGAGGTTTCTATTTTTTGATTTGGTTTAAAGAACCAGGTTTTTTTTCAGATCACTTTGTGTATTTTTTTCATCAACATTTGGCCAACTATTCAGTTATGACATATATAAAGAACTAGAAACGAGCTTTCTTAACGTCCAGAAAATGAAGATGTATGAATAATCGTGTAGGAAATATACAGACCAGAGAGGAGGGAACCCCCGGCTTCACCCTCAGAGCTCACACTACGAGGGCTGCAGGTGTTGGCGAGGCTGTGGTGCTGCTGAGGAAGAGGGAAATTCTAGACTGCCCTAGATGAGAGGCTTCTCTCATCAGTCCTCCTGGGATTACCTGACAGAAATCATTGACACTGTCACCCCTAATTTGACTTCTGATGGCGTATTCAGTCACACGTGCGTGACAGTGGAACTACCAGCTAGAAAACATCCCTCTGGGGCGTGGTTCTCAAACGTGAGATGAAGGAGAAGCGCTGGAGGCCCAGAGACCGCTGGGCTCCTGGCTGGAGGGTCTCAGTCGGCGGGAGAGGGCCGGCCGGAGCCCTCAGGCGGATGACCAGCCCGGGGCGGGCGATGCAGCTACTCCGGGAGCACAGTGGGGCCCGCTGGCCTGCTGCTTTCCTGCAGCACAGACACCTCCCTCCCCGCGTGTGTCCCCAGCCTCCTGACGCGGGTGGCGGGCAGGCCGGTGGACGCTTCTCCCTGCCACCCTCCCAGCAGCACCCCTCTGCACCCAACCTAAGCCAACCCAAGGAGCAGTTTTCAGAAAAGCTGAACAGTCTGCACCGAAGAGAATCCCACCATGAAGACCGGCAAAGCAGACTGAGCCAGGTTGAGAGGGAGCTTCCAGGGAGGGAACGTGTCTTCGGTGCACAGCCTCACGAGGCCAAACGCGGGCTCGTGGGAAGGTGCCAACTAGCAAGGCCACAGGCGCCCCCCTACCCCCAAACCTTACATAAAAACCCTCCTTTTTCCCTTCGAGGAGGTGGATCTGAGTTCTAACGCGCTCCCATCTCCTCGTCTGGCTGCCTTTTGATAAAACTCTTTTCTTGCCGTAAGCCTGGCATTCCTGGTTTTATTTTGGTCTCTTCTTGTGTGGCAGGTAAAAGAGCCTGCGTCTGTGGCCGATAACCCTTTCTTTCCCAGTGGGTTGTGTCCCACCCAGCCATTCCTGTTAGGCTGTGGGCTTTCTGGGGTCCCCAGAGAAAACGCGTCCCCAGGATGCTGAACGGGCAGAGGGGATGGCTTGGGGAGCTGTGATGATCAGGTGAAGAATCGGGTGGCGTGCTGCACAGAAAGGAGGAATCTCACTTCAAGGTGTGTCCTTCGCTTGACCTTGACGGCACGCTCAGGCGGGAAGCCCTCGGAGTGCAGAAGAGCTGACCCTGGGGGCTCTGTGGGCGTCCCGTGGAAGCATCGCTCTGGTCCCATGTCACACGAGGGGAGGCTGACTCCACTCAGTTCAGCGAGGGAAAGCCTGGTGGTGGCGCCCAGTGTTCCCTCACGGATGGCGGTGGAGTTGGTCACTGTCCACCAGGGGCATTGCTGAGGGCATTTCTCCTAACGGTGAGAGAGAGAAGCCGGGGGCCTTATGGTCCCTTCTGACTCAGATTTTTTTTTTAAGATTTCATTTTTCCTTTTTCTCCCCAAAGCCCCCTAGTACATAGTTGTGTATTTTTAGTTGTGGGTCCTTCTAGTTGTGGTATGTGGGACGCCACCTTAGCATGGCCTGATGAGTGTGCCATGTTGGCGCCCAGGATCCGAACTGGCGAAACCCTGGGCCGACGAAATGGAGTGCATGAACTCAACCACTCGGCCATGGGGCCGGCCCCTTGGATTTTTTTTTTTTTTTGAGGACGATTAGCTCTGAGCCAACATCTGCTGCCAATCCTCCTCTTTTTGCTGAGGAAGATTGGCCCTGAGCTAACATCTGTGCCCATCTTCCTCTATTTTATGTGTGGGGTGCCTGCCCACACCAAGTTGTGTTAAGTACTTGATACCACTTGATAGGCGGTGCTAGGTCTGTGCCTGGGATCCGAACCGGTGAACCCCAGGATGCTGAAGTGGAGTGTGTGATCTTAACTGCCACACCACTGGGCCGTCCCCCTGACTTGGATTTTTAAACTTGATTCTCTGCAAATTCCTACACTTACAAAAAAAGAAAACCATCAAAATAATTACTTTTATAAAAAATAGAGACCACCAGCATGGCCAAACTTAGAGAATGGCAAGCAAAGACCCTAAAATTTATTTGGGAAACAATGAAAAGATCACATTCAAAAGATAAACCCTTTTAAGAGAAATAGCTAAACGTTTAGTGTATCAAAATGGAGAATGTCTCCCCTCCTGGGGGTTTTGCCCAAGCGAATGTAGCTTCTGACAGGATACTTAAACTTCTAATACAGAGAGTGTGCTTTGCGATTTATTTTTAGTTGGTTTCCTGGGAAAACTGCATTTCTCATTCTAACGCAGCACATTTTAAAGTATAATATTTTATTATAGCTTGTGGCTAGAATTGTTTTCTATGGGAAAGAAGTTTTGATTTTATCACGGAAATCAATGCAGAAATATGTGTTAGTTTACTGAAATTCACTTTGCA
The DNA here is from genome assembly GCF_021613505.1 of Equus quagga. Lineage (NCBI taxonomy): Eukaryota > Metazoa > Chordata > Mammalia > Perissodactyla > Equidae > Equus > Equus quagga. The sequence continues at coordinate 171,862 of NW_025799870.1, read as the reverse complement.
GGCATTTCTGGGACAGTTAATCCCCACAGCCAGCAGGAGACCTCCGGGCCTCGGGCCTCAGCTCTGGGAACCACCCTCCCCACGGGCACAGCCTCATCCGCAGGCCCCCTCAGCTCGCTGGGCCGCTTCGTGGACCCTCTGCGGCGCCGGCCTCAAAACCCACTTGCAGCTGCCCCCAGACGCAAACGCCGCACTGCCCTGGCGCAGTGGCAAGGAGGAAGCTGGATTTTCTTCCCGTGATTTTGTGGGTCTTCGTCGGGGGAAGGAGAGGGTTTGGGGAGAAGAGGTCAAACAAGCTTTAAGAGACGCCAAAACATTGCAAATTAATGCTTCCTTCAGCCGCCTGTGTCACTAGGACGTGCTGGTCCTTCAGGGGGGCAAATCCCATCAAAATCCTTCCAAACTGAAGGAAGGAGCTTGGCAGAGCTGCGTCCTTGTGACGTGTGGTGTGGGCCCGCAACCTCCCTGCTCATCCAGCCACAGTGCACAGACCCAGCCTCCCCAGGGACGGTCACCAGGGGCTGTTTGCCTGAAGGTGTCCCTCTTGGCATATTTGGACTCAAAGGAGAGGTCCAGGACGTTCGTGCAAGTGACATTCAGAAGCGCAGGGGCGACGCTGGGAGCTCTTTCAAAGCTCGGATCTCCCTGCCATTTCCCAGGGCCCCAGCCCTGGCAGTCTCAGGCCACACACTTCAGGAGATGGAAGGAAGGAAGACAGCCTGTAGGCCCCCAGGCTGTGGTCCCTCGGCTTCCCAGCCTGGTGGTGATGCACCTCCCTCCCTGAATGCCTGGCTCCTCCAGCCCCACAGCTGGGAGCCCCAACCTGCTGGCTTCAGGCTCAGCCTGCCTCGGGTTCCGATCGACAACCTGGCTCCCGAGTACCAAGAGACCAGCACCTTGGACCCGGGGCGTGCAGAATAGAGGCAGCCCTGGGGCTGTGGTGGTGTTGTTCTATAGCTATTGTTTACTATTTTCTTGTTACAGAATGAATATGTGTTTGTGGTAAAAAAAAAAAAAGAAGTTATAAGCTAGAAGTATGATGGGACCGGCTCCATGGCCCAGCGGTTAAAGTTCCACGTGCTCTGCTTTGGTGGCCCGGGTGCGTGGGTTTGGATCCTGGGTGCGGATCTACTCCGCTCATCAGCCATGCTGTGGAGGCGTCCCACATACAAAGCAGAGGAAGCTGTCTCAGGCTGCATCACAGGGCTTGGCCTCCAGTTGACATTCAGCATCTATGCTAATTCTCCGCCGTCCCAGGGGTCAGTCAACACTCTATGGCTGGTCCACTCATTCCCAACAGCCTCTCTTAAGAGTCCCTCCTTATCCTCCCCTTCCTCCATTCCCTGAAGGAGACATGAATTCCTGAATGCCTTGGGGGGAATCTCTTAAGGCACCACGACTTGCCCAAGGGTTGAATATTTAGCCATCCTTCCATGTAGTTGACCCCGGGAGACTGGCTGCCCACAGGCTTCTCACGGACGGCTCGTGCTTGGCACATGTGTGTCTGTTTCCTGCTTTCACCTTCATGGCGACCAAGAGGGAAAGTTACTATGTTTCTTGCTTTTCAGATGGGAACCCTGATTATCAAGTCACAGAGCCAGTGAGTAAGTGAGCCAGGATCTGCACCGTCTCCTGTGCGTTTACTGCTTCATTCTGTGGCTACAGACTGCAGTCCTGACGCAGGGGCAGCCCCGTGCTGGGGCTGAGAAGGCGGTTCTGGACAGGACGACGGCAGCGCCTGTCCACGCGGAGTTTGCCCTGGGGTGAGAGAGCAGGTGTCTGGTGAATAATGACACGAGAAGCATTAAATTGCAACTGCAGTTGGTACAACAAAGGGAAGATAGTGAGGCCACAACAGCATGGAACAGGGGTTGGGAGCTCTTCTGGCGGTTCGAGGAAGGCTCTGAGAGAGGCCGTGTGGAGGGAACTGAGGTGCCCCAGCCATCGGTCAGCACCCGGGACCTTCCCACCCAGTCCGTCCACCAGCGGAACCAGCCACAGGAGTGACCCCAAGCAAGACCAGCAGAAGTCAACCCACCACGAGAAATACAAATGGTTGTTTTCAGTCACTAAGTTCTGGGGTGGTTTGATATACAAGTACAGAAAGCTGAAATAGGGTCCAATGGCTAAACAGGAAACTGTATCTTACACTTTGGCCTGTGGTCACCTGGACTGCAGTGCTCAGTGGGTCGAGTTCTGGAGCCATCCTTAGACAGAGCACAGAGCACCAGCAGCTCGAGGCCTCCGGTCTCTGGTGCAGAATGACTGCTATTACTTGCACTGGGCAGATGGAGGAAAAAGAAGTTCAAATCCCACACGGGGCCCCCACGCAGGGCTTCCTAAGATGTGTTAGCAGAATCTCTCATCTCTTTTTCCCACAGGGTGATGGTAGATAAAAGTCAAGAGCAAAGACAGATCCAGCGGTTTCCTAAGTTACAACAACAGTTGAATTTAAGGGCCTGTCTGTGGCAGTTCAGCTTGAGACGGGAAGCGGGGCGCTGACCATGGAGCAGGGTCCACGGGAGGAAGGAGCTCAGGGCCCTGCAGAGGCATCCATCAGCCCTCCTGGGGAAGCTCCGTAGTTTCCTCGCTGTGGGACTCGCCCTGCACGAGGCCACATCTAAAGTTACACTCAGAGCCTGGGCGTTTCAGAGCAAATCACAGAGGAGGAAGCTTTCTGTGGTAGTTTCGACACGTGTCCTCAGATTCCGTGTGGCCTTTCCTTGAGCCTGGGCGGGCCTCGGTGATGTTGTGCGACTTCTGAGGCCCAGACAAGAGGCCACACAGCTGGGCCTGTTTCTCCTGGGACACTTGCTCTTAGAACCTCCAGCTGTCCTTCTTGTTTTTTAAAATTTTTCCCAGCTTTATTGAGACAGAAGTGACACAGAACGTTGTGTAAGTTTAAGGTGTACAAAGTGTTGATTTGATATGCATATGTGTCGTGAAACGATGACCACAGCAGGGTTCGTTGACACATCGGTCACCTCACAGAGTTACCATTTCTTGAAGGGTGTGGTGAGAGCGCACAAGATCTGCCTTCTCAGCAACTCCACGGTCCTGTAAGAAGTCTGGCTGCCCTGGGGCCACCGTGTGGAGAGGCCACACAGAAAATGCATAAGCTGTCACCGCCCCAGCCCTGGAGCCAGGCTCGCGAGCGCAGACGCCTTCAGGGGGCCCCGCCATGGCCACCACCTGACTGGTCTTACATGAGAGACCCTGGGGAGAGCTGTCCAGCTGAACTTGGTCGACCCAGAACCACGAGGGGTAACAATACGTGTGATTGTGTTGTTTTAGGCCACTGTCTGGGCATGGTTTGTTTTGCAGCAATAAAAACCTGGAACACTCCTCCATCAAATAAACTGCCAGGCGATGTTCCTTTACACTGGGAGCGTTTGGGAGGATGTGTGGACGAGCAGGTGAGAGGTGCGGGGAGCAGCAGGTGCCCTGAGGACGAGGACAAGACCGTGGATGGCCCATTTCATGTGTCAGCCTGGTGAGACTAGGGTGCCCCGTTGTTCGGCCAAACACCCGTCTGGACGTTCCTGTGAAGGTGTTTTGTATGTGAGGTTAACATTTACAGTCCGCTGACTTTAACGAAAGCAGGTTACCCTCCGTGATGGGGGGTCCCGCAATCAGCCGGGGCCTTCAGAGCAGAAGACCGAGGTGCCACAGAGAAGCAGGGATTCCGCCATCCACGGCAATGTGGAAATTCTGTCTCAGTTTCTAGTGTTTGGACTCAAAACTGCGCTATCAACTTTTAGCTGAGTTTCCAGTCTGCTGGCCCGCCTTATGGGTTTTTGCCAGTTGCCACGATCATGCGAGCCGACTCCTTAAACGCTCTCTCTCTAGATTGATTGGTATAGATAGAGATGATACAGATAAGGGAAGAGATAGAGATAGAGATGGTACTGGTTCTCTTTCTCTGTAGAAACCGCCTGCCGTAGCAGGGGATGCTGGCCACGAGTGAGCTGCAGAGGATAAGGCGAGCACATCATCTCCGGAGGGGAGGACACTTTGCCAGTTCCCATACCCCTGTCACTAATAGGGAAGCACAGTATTGGTGGCTTTCCTTAAAATGTGGTGGCAACCCACTCCCAGTCTGGTCCTATGTGTGGTTGAGCCAGCCCTGGCGGCCGAGTGGGGCTGAGACACCGCATGTCCTCGCGCTGGGCTGGGAGGCACAGCCAGCAGCTCTGCCACAAGACTTGGAGACCCTGCATGTCCACTTGGCTTAGGGGCCTGTGCGGGGTCCGTGGCAGCCCCATAGAGAATCTGGGGCCACGCGTGGCCTTTGGAGCAGAGTGGAGCCCTTGATGACGGGTGCTGCTACAGCTGCAAGGACGCAGTCCCACCAGCCACAGGAGCTGGGAGGGCAGCAGAGCCCCGCGCGAGACCCCAGCCCTGGCTGGCACCTTGAGCCCAGTCTGTGAGACCCTGGGTGAGGCCCCAGCTAGGCCGTCTTCAGACCCTTGACCCGCAGACGGTGAGAGAATAACGGGGGTTTTAAATCACTAAGTTTGTCAGAATTTGTTTGCAGCAACAGAAAACTAAGGTAGATTTTAATCAGCCACACAGCCTTAGTTGCTCATTGAGAATCGCATGGTCTGGTTTATCTGTCCTTAAAGTTGAGAGTGTGTACCAGCACTCATTGTCAAGTGACAAATATTGGACAGGGCTGGTCCCACCCTGGGGACACTCACTGCTCACTCTCTAATTTGTGCCCGCACTCTCTGTTTCACTCACGAGCTCTCTTTCTCTCTCTCTCCTCTCTCCCCCTCTCTCCCTTTCCCTCCTTCCCTCTCTCTCTGTCTCTCACTCTCTCTCTCTCTCTCTCTCATTCTCTCTCCCACTCTGCCTACTTTGGCAGCATTGCCAACTCTCACTCAAATACACCTGTGGTTTAAAGAAGAGTTACTCTAACACCAGTTGATTTTGGGTGAAAATGCTTCATCCTGGTTTACAAACAGTTCTGAGAATGGATGAGGGACTCTGACGCTCTCTGAAGGGGCTCAGCTCCAGTCTCCGAGACTTGACTCTCTTCCACGCGTAACTCAAGCAGATGTGATAGGAGAACGTGGCGTGTTGACTGAAGTCAAGTTTGTGATTGAGCTGCACTGGGACGAGGGGTGTGTGTGCGTGTGTGTGTGTGTGTGTTGGGGTCAGTTTGTGAAATAACTGAACCCTCATTGTCGATGGCAAGATTATGAGCCAAGGTCTCCTTTTGAAACACGTTCGGAATCTGACCACTTCTTGTCGCTCCCACACTCACTCCGACGTTCCAGCCACTGTCAGCATATCGCATCCAGAGCACCTGGGTGACCTCCCCGATCTTCCCATCTCAACACTTGTCCCTAAAGCCCATTCCCCCGGCCCCCGCTCTCCACCGCCTGGAGCTGTCTTTTAAAGTACGTCTACCCGTGTCGCGTGTCCGCTAGGCCCTCCCTGAGGGCTGCCACCTCCTGGAGTCAGAGGGCGTCCTTCCGATGGCTCACGAAGCCCCACGCAGCCCGAACACACGAGCTTTCTGCTTCACCCCCTGCAGACCCTCGCCCTGGTTGAAGACTGCTTTGTCAACAGAGATGCTGACTGGCGTTGGGAGCCGCCCTCAGGAGACTTCGGGAGTCTCCCTCGGGAGGGAGCTTTCTGGTCGTACAGGTGAGAGTCGCACCGGGCGCAGGTGATGTTCGATGCGAACGTTTTCCTTTCTGGGCCCTGGGATGTGGGGAGAATGGAGCATGAGGCTGGTCGGGGCCCATGGGACGGACTGCAGCTGGTCATCGCCGGGTGCACTGTGGGCGGCCAGTTTCTAGGGCACCTTCCCTTTGGGGGGATCTGACACTGCGTGGTTTGCTGGAAGGCAGCCTCTCTTCTGTCCCCGGGCAGCCAGGGTGGGCACAGAATCCAGACCAGGGGAATGGGACGCTCCCACCCAGGGCTCGGAATCCATGACGCACAGATGCCGGGTCACAGACGGACCGTCAGTGGTGCTGGGAGGCCTACTGGGGAGAGCAGTGTAGGGAGCTGAGGTGCTGGCAGCAATGTCCCAGGAGGTGGGACACTCTCCCAGTGCTTGGCTCTGGCTGTGCTCTTGGCTCCTGAGTGCTCTGCTCCTGTGTGCTCTGAGCTGGCTCACCAGGTTTCCCTTGATTCTACCAATAATCTTCCAATAACATGCTCAGGTTAGCTGGTGTCTGATTGCGGACAAGAATGCTTACTGCTCCAACTAATAGATCCAGCTGCCTTCCCGCTCTCTCCCTTCTCTTCCCTATATTTCTCCTCACTCTGCTAAAATAGGGTTAATAAGGACGTCTGTGTGGAAATGTCCAGTTAACATGAATGATGCATCAAAGCAGGAGCCGAGTAACGTCAGCGCTGACAGCGACGGGCAGTCTCTGCTCTCTCTTTTTGCCTCCCTGTGTGTGATGTGCTGGGCACCACGGCGAAGCTGGCACAGCGCACCCTGCTTTGGTTACGTGTGTGAGGGAGAGAAAGGGCCTTCATCTGTGTACCGCTCGTGCTTCTGCTACGTCTTGAAGGCCTTGTCCGAGGAGTAAGTACTCCTTAACACGCTGAGCAACACGGCATTTCTCGAGGAGCTGAAGGGTGGCAGGGCCCTTAGTTTGAGTGGGAAAAATAGATTTCCTGAAAGGCCCCAAAGTGTCATTTTAACCAAAAGAAATTGCTAGTAGATTAGGATGAAAGATGAAAGAGGAAGGTAATATACACTCAGGAGGAGAGCCTTCGACCTCTACACGCTGTCCATGTGCAAAGCTGGAAGGTGTCACGTGCACTATGAGTGGGCATCTGCTCCCTGGAACCACGCACCAGGGCACAGACCATGCGCCAGGGCACAGACTGCACACCAGGGCATGGGCCGCGCGCTGGGGCATGGTCCCAGGCAAAGGCGCGAGAGGAAGGCATTTGAGAGACACAGAGGAGAAACCCTGATGTGCGAGTTGTTTCCATTCAAGCCTTAGTGAGTGATGTCGCCCATGTAAGTATAGACGGATCAGGGATCAACGAACGCTTTCCGTGCAGGGCCAGACTGTGAATACGTTTGACCAAATCTGGTGAGTGGAGTGGGCACTGACCCACAGAAAGTGTTCATTCCCACAGTGGGAAACAGGTCACAGAGACTGGCTGGCTCCAAGGTGAGCTGTTTCCCACCAAGCCAGAGTGCAGCAAGTCCCATCGCAGCGGTGGATGTTACGGGGTGTCACGGAACACAAATGCAGCCCGACCTGAGCCAGGGGCGCAAGGGCTGAAGTGCTGGTTCCCGAGCTGGCAGCCAGGAGCTGGAGGCATCAAGACTTCCCTGGAGTCCTCTAGACCCTCCAGGAGGCAGGCACCGCCGACGCCCAGGCCCGGCCGGCCCAGGACGCCGTCACCGTCAGACCTGGAAACATTGCATCAGCTGCAATGGAATAAGAGCTCCAGGTTTTGGAGCAAAACTTGAAGCAAAGGAGGTTTGATTCTAAGGCTCAGAAATCCTTTCCTTCAGCGTCACACGCTAACGGATATTCTAATATAGCAGAAAGATTAATAGGGCACAGTCACTTTCCCAGGTGATTTTTCTTACACTTTGGGTTCATGTTAGAATATTAACAAATCCCACAGAGAATAAAGAAGCAGAAACAGGGATGGCACTGATTGAAGGGGCCTAGAAGGACGTGTAAGAAATGGCTGTGCCTGGCTGGGGACCAGCCCTCAGGGTGAGGGACAGTGTCAGCATCATCTGTGTGTCTCTCTGCCCAGTCACAGCTCCTGGACACGTTGAAAGAGACTGAACCTGCAGGACACTATGTGGAAAGTGCCCAAATGAGTGGTTGGGGTGCTAAATGCAGTATTACCTTAGAGAAGGGACGATGGGGGCAGGTTGGTATTTTAAAAAGATTGCGTTTGGAGAATAGACGGGAATCAAATCACAGGGTAGAAGGCTCTGAAAATATTTGCTCTGGGTCCCATCTGGTGGATATTCGGTGTATTTTTTTTAACAACTCCTAATTTAAGATGAAGTCTTTCTTCCCATGGCTGACACCCTTTGAAACGGGCTCTGTCCCTTGGAATTCCACAGGTGGAATGATGCTCCCACATGACAGTCGTTTCAATAGTTGACTCAGCAATCGTGTCTCCCTTTATTTCCCTGGGGGCCTCCTCTCCAGTTTCTGTAAACACGTCCATATTGTGAAGCGTCGAGGCTCGCCGTGGCCTCCTTCTTTCTCTGGCTGGGTTTGTTTCTGTTTCTGAGAACGCAGCAGTTTCCAGAATTGAACGCATAACAGGAGAGGTCTGACCTTCATCAGGCAGAGAGGGTGCCTGCCTTTCACGGCCTCATCAGCAGGTGCCAATCTGGTGGCCATCAGAATGAGTGGGTAGAGCCCCGGGCCCCACCCTGAAGGGACCCCGGCTGCTGGGGCCGGACACCAGGCTGCCAGCCTTCTTGGCTTCATCAGTGCATCTCACTTATGGCTTCTCTGGGTTTACTGTTGATGGAACCCCTGAAGCCAGTTTTTCAAGTGGGAAACGGCAGCTTCTGTGTCTTTATTTTGTATTTCTGAAATTGATTTATTGGGGAGGTAGTTTTGAGGCGTCTTCTCAGCGCAGCTGTCCTGCCCTCCTGCTTGGATAGGCAGTGGACTCAAGCACCCGGGGACCCGTCCGTGAGCTAGACAGAGGCCTGAGGCATATGTGGCAGCACTCGAAATGACAAGCGAGGCCGCTCGGACCCTTTCGCTTAGGATTTTGCACAGGGTTCCTGTTAGCTGTGAGTCTTGGAGCTGGAAGTTCACGTGGACACTGACAGCTGGTTGAGGCTTTGTACAAAATGGGGAGGGTCATTTCAGTGGCCTGTATCAGAGCGAAAGTGACACGTGTGTGAATCTTGTCCTTAATAATATAAATGCATCGTACGACGCATGCTCCTTGAGATGACATGACAGACCACCTCCACTCACGAGGTTTCTCTTCTTGCCCTCTGCAGACCTTCTCGGGGTTCTTTTCAACTTACACATGTGGCCGTGTGGTCTGTTTATCTGTTCATTTAATTACCCACATGTGGGTGCAATCCTGTGACAACTTCTCAAATTAGGGGTCCTGAAAATTTTATCTCAGAGACAGGCAACGTGAAACCTGGGAGGAGGGCCTCTCGTTCAGTTGACACCAAATGGCCTCTTGATGACCTTTGTTCCTAATCAGGGCGCAGGTTCTCCTGGAAATTTTAATCTATAATAGTTGAAACTACAAGTCATCAAGCATCTGCCTCGACCGACCAGCCCTTCTGCCGGGCGCTTCCCATGCATTACCAATACTGTGAGTTTTTAGTACAAAAACGTCATTATACTAGAAAAGCATGTTGACATACTGACACTAAAAAATGATTTGTTTAGTGAAGTTCAAATTGAACTGGGTGTCCTACGTAGTTATTTGTTCGATCTGGCAACCTTAGAGTTGTGCGAGTGTGGAATCCTGTCCTCACTGGGTCTTGCCGAGGATGTCCCAGCAGAGCTAGACACACTCTTTGCTGTGGTGTTGTCCTGCGTCTCCACCCGGCCCCCCAGGCGTGCCCAGTCCATTTGTGAGGAACTGGGAACATTCCGGCTCCTGGCTTCCCTCCTGCCAGGCACCAGGCGGGGCGTCCCGATGTTCTGGGACCTTTCACCTCTCCAAGTGCGTCTGACTCACTCGGCTTGCCCGGGGATAAAGGGGCTTTGTGAGAGCCGGGCCTCATTTGCCACTTCAGAGCATCGTGTCTGTTGACATTGCAAAACAGCAGAAGAATTCGACAACAGGTCTTTTCAGAATGTTCATCATGAATGCACAAAGGACAGTCCCAAGTGGGTCAGCAGCTGGCCCGGAGAGCTTTCCGGGTGAGAAATCACATCTGGGTACTCAGCCTTCTCGACCCCCATCCTGCCCACCTCCACCAGCTCTTCCCTCGGTGACTCAGAAGGGCAAAGGCAGCGGGCAGCTTGGGTCCCTGCAAGGAAGGGCGCATGATGGTGTCTGACACCCTCCCGCACCGTGACGTTTTGTATGGAGTCCCTGGACCCGTCCACTGTGGCAAGGCCCCCTGTGACGTCAGTCACCTGGTGTTTAGGGGGCTCCATGCTAAAGGTTTAAGCATAAAGGCAGCAGAAACTTCCTGCAGCTCATTGCATCCCCGGCCACTGTGTGCAGAGAGGGCCAGGCTGCCAGCTTCGAGGGTTTGTAGGGACGGGTCAGGGGAAGATGCTGGGCATAGAGTGGAGGCAATGGGGCAGGTCGCTGTGCCCGGTCAGTGTGCAGTGTGTGGGGCAGGGGACAATCCACACCCAAGCATCAAGGGGCCCATGCAGGGCAAGCGCCTGAAGGTTGCTCTGTGTGAGTGCTATCCGGGTCACCCCAATGCCTCAGGTAGCAAAAGGTCCCCCAATTAAGTTATTCAAGAGAAGGCCTTCCAGGAGGTTGAGATGCTGCACGAATTTCCACATCAGTGACAGACAGCAGTCCATTACGGAGGCCCAGGGCAAAGCTGCTGCTCCCGGCAATGAGCCACAGAAGCTGCACGGGGTTGGTTTTCCTGCAGCAAATTATAATTAATGATCCTTTGCAGTAAGGACATAAGTAAACAATTCACGCCAGAAATAAAAACATTCAGTAACATAAGTCTAACCTTATTTGAATTCAAAAGAAATGCATAATAAAATAAAATATTCATTAGGTTAAATATCTTTTAAAGACTATAATACTAAAAACTGATGACCATGCAGAGAAAAAAACCCTATCATCTGTTGCTCATGGGAATATATTTGGTACAACCATTTCAGAGGGCAATTTGGTAGCGCACACAAAACCCTTAAATGTGTTTACATCCTTTGACCAGCAGTTCACTGCCAAAAATTATCCTGGGAAAATCAATGTGAATGTGGACAAAGTTTTAGCTACATGGAAGTTCATGGTAGTAAAAAGTTTGAAAATTCCAATGTCAGTAAACTTTCACGTATCCATGTAATGGAATATTTAAAGTGGTACTGCTGATGTGGCAAAGAAATGTGGATGAATAGCCAAAAAATTTTGAGAAAGAAAATAAAGGAGAGGGGTTTGTTATATGAAAACATACTGTAAAGCCGGAGTAATTAACACAATGTGGTGTTGATTCAGGAATGACAGAGACGGAGAGCAAGTGGGGAGAGTCCACACACAGAACATTATATATGAAAATTCAGTTCAATCGAGAGGTATATTGGCACAAACTTCTAGCTATAAGATAAATAAGTCCTGCGGGTGTAACGTGCAGCATGGGGCCATGGTTAAGAATATCTTACTCTATCTTAGGAAGTTGCTAAGAGAATAGATCTTAAACGTTCTTATCACAAGAAAAAAAACTTTTGTAACTATATATGGTGGTGGATGTTAACTAAACTTATTGTGGTTAACCTTTTTCAACAGATAAAAATATCGAACCACTATGTCGTATGCCTTAAACTGATACAATCTTATATGTCAATTACAGCTCAGTAAAACCGGGAAAAAAAGAGGGGTCTCAAAATGGTAGGAAGAGGACTGTTCAGCCGGAGGTTCTGAGAGAAGTGGTATCCATGGAGACCCTTAGTATATTCTCAAAAACAATCTCCAGATGGACTGAAGAGGGGAACACTGCCTGAACACGCGGCAGGGAGGGATGTGGGAGAGACAGCCCGGCTCTTCGAAGGCGGCGAAGGATTTTTGAAGCAGAAACAAATACAGGGCTGTAGCGGGCTCCGCGTTCGCCAAGTTGGCCCTGATCCTTGTGGACGCACAGGACCACGACTTGCCCAGGCCTCCCGCAGCTGGCCGGGAACGCCGGAGGGAGTCCTGGCTGGTGGAAGCGGGAGGCGGAGATGTGAGCTGGAGGTCGTCCTACGGCGGTGACCACCGAGCGTGTGGAGCAGGACGGTCTGAGGCCCTTCCAAAGAGATGGGTCGTACACCGCTGTAAGTCAGGGGAAGAGAGAACCACTACGAACTCCCAGAAAACTCACCTGCTTTCTATCTTGAAACGTACATTTCAATAAATAATTACGGAGGAAGCTACCACATTGCTCTCAAACACATAGAGGGAAAGTGGCGCTGGACGCTGAGCAGCTCTAGGGAGGGTCACACACAGCCCCACCCCATACACGTTACTTGGTTCTGTTGTTTTCTTGGTGGCTCCCGCGGGGTGGGGGGATAGGTTGAAGGCAGAACCCTCCATACCTGCCCGTTGACACACGGCCGCACCGGCTCGGTGGTCTAGGATTGTTGCGACTGCAAGGGGTCCTTGTAATTATACATTCCTTAGTATCATGTCTGACAAGAAACAAAGGGAAATCGGAACCTGTGGATCTGTCTCTAGGGGAAGACAGGCCCCCAACAGTGAAGACTCTCAAAAAGAAAGCCAGAGTTTTCCCTCAGCATGTTGTGGTAGGCAGCCTCGTACGATGGCCCCACTGAGGCCCGGCTCCTGGTCTTCTCACCCTGTGTGCTCCCCCCACCCCCAGGGAGCCCCTCGAGACTCGCCTCTGACAGATAGAACACAGCAGACGCCATGGCTGTGATGGGACGGCAACGGAGGTTAGGTGACAAACACGGGAACTTCCTTCCTACTGGCATTCTCTCTCTCACTCTTCTGCATCCTGGTCCTGATGGAGAGGGCCATCTGTCAAGGCACTGAGAGTGTCTTCTGGTCATCAGCCGGGGAGGAGCTGAGGGCCTCTGACAAACAACCTTCCAGAAGCTGAATTTTGCCAACAGCGATGTGGGCATGCCTGGAGGCAGATCGTTCTGGATAAGCCCTCAGGTGAGACTGCAGTCCCTGTTGACGCTTGACTGCAGTCTCGTGAGAGATCTTGAAGCAGAGGACCCAAGTAAGTCGTGCCCAGATTCCTGATCCACAGAAACTGTGAGATAATAAATGTGTGTGTTTTAAGCTGCTGAACTTTGGGGTGATTTGATCTACAGTAATAGATAAATAAGACACACATCAAGGGTCTCAAATTTTCATGATGCAATAGCACAAAAATACCAAACGAGTGGACAAACAACTGTGTGAACGAGATGATGGATGGACATCCTGAAATGTGTCAGAGACAACTGGGTAACTACTGAAGAGATTGTCTCATATGCACTTAACGGCCAGTGGGATAAGGAGCACAGGGTTAGATGGTTTGATTTCATGAGGGTAGCCCTGGTTGTGTAAATTTATGTGGAAGGTTTTGCCTCTTGGATTGATTTTCTATTATTTTCCTCCTTATTTACAGTTTGCTGGGCCTGATTTTTCTTCTGATGTTAATTTAATCATGTCATTGCTGTATAACAGGTGAAACTTTTTTTTTTTTTTGGTGAGGAAGATTGGCCCTGAGCCAAGATCTGTGCCCACCTTCCTCTATTTTGCATGTGGGATGCCACCACAGCATGCCTTAAAGAGTGGTGTGTAGGCCCGCACACGGGATCTGAACCTGCAAACCCTGGGCCGCCAAAGTGGAGAGCGTGGACCTAATCCTCATGTGAAACTTTTGTGGGATAATTGGGCTAAATAAAAAGTTTACTTACAAGGAATTTTGAGGACTGCTTTGGACGCAGCTCTCTCTCCAGGTCTGGTAGCAAGCCAGGAAAATGGCCCATTTGGGTCCTGTTCCAAGTGGCACAGTGTTTTTGACAGGATGTGAAGCCAGCGTGGAGCTCTGAAAAGAACTTCGTGTCCCTGTTGCCTGCATTCTATCACTGTGTCCCCTTCTGGATAAATTGATGTCATTGGTGTAAAAATATCAGAACTGAAAATAAACCTTTCCCAGCCATGGGCGGTGGGCTTCCTGAGGACCAATTTCCTGGCAGAGAATGAACTGCCTCAACTTCTATTGATCTGAGACACCGTGGGTGGGACAGAGCCACGTAAGTATTGGTGTGAGACAGGGTTTCCCGGCCTCAGCACTTAGGACATTTTGGACCAAATAATTATTTATCGGGGGGGGGGGTGCTGTCCTGTACATTATGGGAATTCAGCAGCATCCTTGACCTCTACCCAGTGGATGCCAGCAGTACCCCCAGGTCATGACAATCAAAAACGTCCCTGGGTGGCGAACTCTCCCCAGCTGAGTACCATTCCCGCAACATCACCCTGTGACAGTTTGCCTCCACTCTGATTTATTCGACAGCCAAGAATAGCGACGGCTGTAGCCCAACTGGGCGTCCACAGATGCATTATTTATTACTCACCTCGTTTATAGGTTTTGTGAGAATTCATGTTTCCTTTTGAGGGGACGAGTGGAGTGTGTGTCTCTGGCGTACCACATACAACTGGTGTTTGTATTTCAAAGAAAACAACAGCAAACAAAAATTGCAAATACTGCTTTAGGAGGGGAGATACATAAGTCTCTTCATCAAATGATGTTTTAGGCCTTTTTAAGGTTTCTAAGAATCCTGTGCTCTCCTGTCTGTTGGAGAGGCACACTGGTCTGTTTGGGGCTATTGTTGGCTGTGCGAGGAGTGCGTGCTGGGGAGCCTCATTCCGTAAGTGGGCCATTTGATTGAAATCATTGTTTGACTAGGAGAAAGTTTTCACATCATAGCTTTAAAAATTTCTAGTTAGTTTTTTTAAATTTAAGTCATTTCCATTAGTAGTGAAGGAAACAAATATAAGTAGACAAAAATCAGTGTTAGGTGCATTTCCCCTGGTTTTTTGTTCTTGATTAAGCTCATTGTTAGTTTGCAAAAACCATAGGCACCATAAGGAATTTTGCCCTTTCTGATCAGCTCTGTGCAAATTTTCTGAGTTGCATCTCGTGGACTTAGGGTCCTGCAGAAGACTTGGAGGGGTAATGGAAAGCATGGGCTTCTACGTCTCGAGACCCTGGAACTCCATCCTCAAGTCCTCTGTGAAATGGGACAACGAGGTCCCCCTCACAGGGATCCTGTGAGGAAGACGGTAACGCCCCGTTCCCCTCCCCAGCCCTGCAACCACCCTTCCACTCTCTGCTTCGTGAGTTTGACTCCTGTGTGTCCCTCACAGAAGCAGAATCATGCAGCATCTGTCCTTTCGTGACCGGCTTATCTCACTGAGCATAGTATCCTCAAGTTTCGTCCATGTTGTTGGAGGTGTCAGAATTTCCTTCCTTGTCAAGGCTGAATAACATTCTGTTGCATGCATATACACCGTTTTCTTTATCAGCTAGTCTGTCAATGGACATGTGCGTTGCTTCCCCATCTTGTACATGGTGAACAGTGCTGCCATGAACATGGAGGTGCAGATGTTTCTTTGGGATCCTGATTTCCATTCTTTTGGATAAATAGCCAGCTTTGTCCTACTTTTTGATTTCACAGTTCTCTGAACATAATTTTATGGTAGAAAAGATAGAATTTTGTCTAATGCTTTCTGCAGAATTTTACATGCCCGTCTGCCCCTCCTGGGCTGAGAGAGACCTGAGGTCAGGGACTGGGTCTCACTCATCCATGTGACCCCAGCATCTAAGTGACGCTCAGTGAAGAACATGGCACGGCTGTCATGTTGGACCAACAAACACTCAGGAGAGCATGAATGGCGATCTTGGCTCAGAGAAGGCCCTCAGTCAATGTAACATCTCCTTCTACAAGGCGGGAGGATCATGGAGACAGGACTGTAACAAACATGATGCATCGACATCGTTCCATAACGTGGTCTCCGCTACATTGAGGCTACAGAGAAACTTCTGTGTCTGAATATGAGGTTTTGAAACATAGAAGAACACATTCTCATAAAAAAAGACCATTTCAGTGTAAAAGCTATATGATGATTGTCTTTTTTCTAAGAATTTCAGTAGGATGGTAAACAAGGCAGAACCAGTTACACACCAGCATTCAGGTAAAGGAAGACAGCCCACACGCTGAAATGGGAGATCCTCAGTAACGGGAGAGGAAATTCCTGTGGCAGCTTTTAGATGGAGCATAGTGCTGGGGTCACAGATGAGACCCCCCACCACGAGTCAGGGAAGGTCTGCGTCCGCGCCCTCACGCACGCCTTCTCCCACGTGGTACGCCAACTGTATCCAGCATTGCTCACACATTCTTTCCCAGCCTCTGTGCCTTCCTAAAATTAAATATTGGTGGGATGTGAGCCAAGTCCAGATGATTTCCAGAAGGTCTTGTGAAAAAGGAATTGATTTCTTCTTTGAGTGGAATCAGCACCATCACGTCCGAGGCCAGTCTTTGAGAAATTCTAGTGGGGCTTAGTTCCATACCCCGTGTTCTGCTTTCTCTTCTTTTGGTGGTTTTGTGTAACGTGGCACTGCTTGGAATACCATCTGATGCTCTGCTGCCCTGGGATTGATCTCAGATGTTTTAGCTTGTCCTGAATTAGCTGTGGCTTCTATCACATGCAATTAAAAGACAGCAGTGTGGGTCTCTCTCTGACCAGAAGCATGGCACTGACGAACCACCCCTTGCAAATTACAGCCTTGAAACCAGGGGTCTGTGCTGGCCTTCTTGGCTGGTGGCGTGGAGTCTGTGCAGAAGTCAGTCAGAGTACCTCATGGGGAACTGATGCTGATAAAGTTTGTGACAAAGGCGACATCATTGTAATAAAAATACTTTACAAGGGGGCACTGACTTGCACTTTACAAACTAGTTTTGCCGTCTCATCTGATGCTCGCAGCGTCCTTAGGAAGTAGGTTCAGACCTCAGAGGAGTTAAGTGGCCAAGCCCGCACTCTTTCCATACTGGTGAGTGGATAGTGTTCGGGCGGCTGTGAGGGCAGCCTGTTTGTGATGAGGACAAGGACTTCGGGTCCAAATAGAGCCGAGTCCAAGCCCCAGTTTAACTGCACATTAGCTCTGTAACTCTGGCACTTTCTCGGGCTCCCTCGGCTTCGATTTCTTCTTCTACAAATTTGGAATGTGATAGTTAACCTGCAGGGTTGTTTTGAGTTTGGAAGGAAATAACATCCGTAAAGTGCCTGCCCGCCTTGGGGATGTGATGCCGGCTGCCCTCTGTAGTACAGGATGAGCGGGACCTGGCCCCAGTCAGCTGGCGACCCTATTTCTCCCACGTCACAGGACTGACAGGGTAGAGTTCTTGCTCCTTCCAGCTCTGCTCTAAGCCTCCGTTTCTGCCATATGATGAGTTGGGGACTGGCTTGGCATTGCCAAAGACGGAGGACACTGCCAGGAGAGAGATTTTCCTCTCCTGACTCTATTTCCAGGATATGCGAGACCGTGCAAGAAAACACACACCTTTGTCCTCCCTGGGAGCCTGGACTGGCTTTGGCTGGAAACAGGAAGTAGGGAGATAGTATGGTCCTTGGCAAATACAGAAGAGTACAATACAATATCATGATGTTACAACAGGATATTGCCCGTTAAATGTCACTTGCCTGGGTTGAGGCAAACACGAATGACACGTCCCCTTCCTCTGAGCATGTTCCGTCCTGCCTGGGCCAGTTTCCCCATTTTAAGCAGAGATCTGTGCACAGAACATTTACTGGGGAGGGCTCTCAGATCACATATACGGAGGAAGGCAGGCAGGGTTAAGTGGAGAGAGAAGCTGGGCTGCGATACTTCCTAACAGAGGCCTCCGCTGACCCCCGGTGAGCTGTGCAGCTGGTGTGGCCCTGCGGAACGGTCCTGAGACTGGCCTTGGTGATCCCACAGCGACCCAGTCCAGAGAGGGGGTGACTCTAGGGCCAGGTGGCTTCTTTCAGCCACGGGAAATTGCAGGGAGGGATGGAGCTGCGAGCGTTCAGCAGCCACGTGCCTGGCAGGGGCGCCAAGTGCCTCAGTCTTCGGGGGGACCTGGGAGCGCAGCACAGCCCTGCCGGGGCCATCTTCCTAGACTTTGCTACTGTGTTGGGCAAGCCCCCCCTGCCGTCATCATCGTCTAGCCTAGCGGCAGCCCAGTGGGGAAGGGAAGTAAGTGGGGAGATGCTGGAGATTTACAAATAATTTCATCCTGGGGCTTCCCCTGTTTAGTAGTCACAGATCCTCCCAGCCTTTGGATGACCACTCAGTCCATGCTCTCCATGCCCTGGTGGCCCAAATTCCACAGTCACATCGGCAGGGCATCTGCTCCTTGTCTCTGTGCATGCTACATTCTACTTCCACAGTTTCCCCTCCAGCCGAACACATTTGCCTGCTCGGGCTGCCATCACAAAAGACCACAGTTGGGAGCTTAAACAACGGACATTTATTCCCCACTATTCTGGAGGCTGCGAGTCCAAGGTCAGGGCGCCAGCATGGTCGGTTCTGGTGAGGGCTCTCTTCCTGCCTCCTTGCTGTGTCCTCACAGGAGAGAGAGCTCTGGTGTCTCTCCCCCTTCTTATAAGGACACCAGTCCTGTGGGATCAGGGCCCCACCCTTACGACCTCATTCAACCTTTTATTTACTTATTTTTTATTGAGATACAGTTTACATGTAACATTATATTGGCTTCAGGTGTATGACATAATGAATTGATATTTGTGTATACTGTGAAATGATCACCACAATAAGTCCAGTTAACACCTAATTACCTCCTCAAGGGCTTTATGTCCAAATATAGTCACGTTGGGGGTTACAGCTTCAACACAGGAACTTGGGGGGGGGGGCCTGATCTGGTCTATGACAACAAGCAAGATTGACTTCCAAGATGAGCTGTGTGAGATGCTTCATATGAATCTAACAGTTCAAAGCACAGCGTCTCGTCTTCATCCAGAAAACACATAACACGGTGACACGTTCTGTAGCTGTGACGGCCGACCAGGGGGGCGTGGCTCAGTCAGCCTGACGACCTGAAAACACTTCAGGGCTAGAAAACCCACGGCTGCTTGTAGGTCTTTTCTTCACAGGAAGGCACGTGAGAAAGGCAGGAAAGCAGATGACCGGTGCGGCATTTCCAACTCCGTGTGAGAAAATCGGGATTCAGAGACGGGAGGCTCCTCCCCGTGGAAGCATTCTCCCAGGGAGGCTGCAGGCTCTTCATCCCGAGGAGAGAACACGCAAGCGGTCACTTCTGGGAGATGTCACAGGGTGATATCAGCCCTGATGTCCCCCACCAGCCTCAGGACTCACTCAGGACTCGTGTGTGCTCCTGCCGAGTCCCCTCTGACATTGCTCCTCACTCAGGAAGATGGGGATTCCTGTGAAGGTCAAGACCCAAGAAAGGAGGTCTGAACGTGTCGCTAACGGGAACACGCAGGGGGGTGTTCAGGAACAGCAGCTTGTCCAGTTGGAGGCTGTGTGACTGGGGAGGGGGCCGCCTGACCTGCCCAGCCTGGTCTCTCTTAGTCCATTCGCTGCACTCGAGCACAGAGCTCCCTGACTGAGTGACTCTCTTCATCTCGATTCCTTCCATGTAGATGCTGGAGGAGAAAAGCTACTTCTCTGGCTGTTTTACAATATAGTGCATTACCAGAAAATGTGAGGTTCAGGGGGGCCGACAGGTGAGGAGACGACTGCCATTGAAGAGATGGCTTCTTACCCACAGATACCAAGGAAAGGGGGCACGCCACACCATGGGGGCCACACAAGGAAACGTGAGTGGGTCAGGAGGCAGAGGGAGGGGGACTGTGGGCAAGAGCATTTACTGTGGTTTTCGTGGGAAGGAATGGAGGGGGCAGGGTGCGCAGACTCTGGATTGGCCCGTTTGAGTAATTCGGTGGGCTCCGGGGCAGAGGGGCTGTCCCGAGTCATGTGGTGCCTGCCCTGGGGGACAAGGGCAGGTGGATGGTGACGGGGAGTGTGAGAGCCCATAGCGGAGGGGGTGGCGTGGGCTCTGGATGGGTGGTTTGCATGACAGGTGAGCTTGGGAAAGTCCAAGTTGCTTATTCTCTAGAACTGGCCACCCCTGGGAGGGGCAGTCCCTCCAGGATCAGCAAGGTACCCGATGTCAGAGCATCAGACCGTAGAAAATAAGAGATGTGGTTAATTCACTGGCCAAGGAGTTTTGCAAAGCCACCCAGGATTCACGCTGGACAGAAACTGAGGCGCCTTGCTGATGTCCAGACGGGGCTTCGTAAGGACTCCCATCCCTAGAGGCGCACTCGACCAGGCCTTTCGGGGAGCACGCGCGGCTGTGTTTAACGGTGCCATGTGGTGCCAACTGAGGAGCTGGATCTCAGGGTCCTTCTGTGGGGGAGGCTCAGCCAAGCAGCACAGTTGGGCCTGGGTGGCAGGGTCTGGCGTCTTAGATCTAATGGGGCCTTGGATCAATGAAGTGAACTATGTAAATTATGTCACAGGAAGTCCGATTCCAGAAGCACTTGTGTGCCTGTCTTATGAAGCTATTAAATCATGTTTTGAAGCTGAGATTTTTATCTGGTAGCCTTTTCATGACTTTATTAATCCAGGGCTCCCTTTTAATTTTTAAGAGCAATAACAACACCTGAGTAGTAAACGCTTTTAAAACTTAGGCACAAACCTAAATAACCCAAAAAGAAATATTCAAGCAAAATAGGGATTTTTTTCCTCCTCATCTGAAATGCACGGTATCTGGAGCCGTGCTTTCCAGTGTTCGGGCTGGGATCTTCACAAAGCGTCGGCAGGGCGCCTGACTTGCGGTTAAACAAAGAGCCTGTTCTTCCCCAAAAGCACACGGCCGGCCGCTCGTCCAGCGGCAAATGCAGGGCAGCTGCCCAAGTCCTCTCCAGGTGACGCAGAGCAGGGGGTGACTGAAAGCTGCCGTAATTATCGGGACATGATGGGAAGAAAGGGCCAAAACGTAAAATTCGGGATTATGTTCCTTGTGTCTATCAAAACTCTCCAGATAACTTTTAAACATAACTAAAAAATCTACTAGACAGGTAGTTTTATAACAAAAAAAATCTTCAAATAAGTGGTTTTGACCAGACTAATAGAAATCTCTGAATCAGATTAGACTTTTAGATTGTATCTTCTCTAAAGCTTCCAGGTAAATGTGAAGCATTTGAACATCCAGTTACAACCCCACAAGGCGACCTGAAAACTCTCCTCCGAGGCTGCAAGACACCCCCTCGCTCTCTCCAGACGCTCTTCTCCTGATCTCTGCCGGCACCGACTTCACTTCCCTCCCTACTTGTCTCCAAGCAACGACGTTTACCGAGCACCACCTGTCTGCCTCGCCTTCGTTCCATCAGCACTGGAGATACAGCACTAAACAGGCAGGCGCAGCTCCTGACCTCACGCGGCTCAGGGTCAAATGAGAGAAAGATAATCATGCAAGCAGCTCAGTCTACCCGCCACGAGGAGGGGCAGCAACGGGAGTGAGCAGTGCAACAGGAGCACATGGGGTCCTCGGCTGTGGGCTTTTGGGTTACGAGTTATTGGTCACCAATGGGTGCGTCACTTCATATGCTCTGGCAGAGGGGACCCTGTCTTCTGTTCAGTCTTTGAGAAGAAGGTCTCTGAAGCACTGGGCACAATAAGGAAGTGTGTGTCCTGGTTTGCTGGCACCCATCCCACCACCATGAAGGCAGCCAGCCTTACGACAGAGACCGCTGTGCAGAAGAAGACAGCTGGGAGGTGACGCAGCCAGGCCACGGCTCAGCCCTTGATAAGAGTCGACCCTCACTTCGAACTCTTCAGTTACGTGAGCCCATAAATGTCCTAAGTTGTCCAATTTATGTTGGTTTTCTGTGCTTGCAATCGACAGCATCTTAACTGACTCGTTAGAAGGAACAGCGGAATAGAAAGGACATTCTAGAGGGGATGTACAGATGTGAGGAGAGAAGGTGAAGCACTCAGCATGGCTGGAGGACAGAGAGGGAGGGAGAAGTCAGGGGAGGTAAGGGTGCAGGACTGCGAAAGACCCTGTCTGCCATCTTGTCCTGGAGCAGTGGGGACCTGCCTAGGGCTTTATTCGGGGGAGCTGTGTAATGACTTTGCCTTGCTGGGGGTCACCTTGGCTGGGGTGGTTAGAAGGACAAGACCGGAGAGAAGGATACTGGTCGAAGGCGGCATTAAAAAATCACAAGTTCTCAAACTTTTTGGCCCTGGGACCCCTGTACACTCAAAAATTACTGAGGACCTAAAAAACTTTTGTTTTCGTGATTGTATCTACCCAACATTTGCCAAATTAGAAGTTAAAATAGAAATTAAAAAATATTTATTTCATTAAAATAACAATTATTAATCCACTTCATATTAAAGCAGCACATTTTTATGAAAACATAACTATATTTTCAGAAACCAAAAAAGCTTCAGAGAAAAAGGGGGTATTGCTTTACATTTCTGCAAATCTCTTTAATGTGTGTCCTACCGGAAGGCGGGGGGAGTCTTATCTGCTCTCGTGATCAGTCTGCTGTGAGTGTTTTTGGTTTAAGTAAACAAAGAAAATCTGACACAGATATGCAGTGGGAAAAGGTAGTGGTATTTTAATAGTCTTCTCAGACAACTGTGCATATTCTTTGATACTACCCCAAAATTCAACAAGTGGTAGTTTCTTAAAGCTGAGCTAAGTGGAATCAGAAACCATATTAGTAAACTCATATTCTATTTTTTTTTTAAAGATTTTATTTTTCCTTTTTCTCTCCAAAGCCCCCTGGTACATAGTAGTGTACTTTTAGTTGTGGTTCCTTCCAGTTGTGGCATGTGGACACTGCCCCAGCATGGCCTGATGAGCGGTGCCATGTCCACGCCCAGGATGTGAACTGGTGAAACCCTGGGCCGCTGGAGCAGAGCACATGAACTTGACCACTCGGCCACAGGGCCGGCCCCTAAGCTCATATTCTGTTGTATTAAAATTCATCCATCTATCTTTCCCTTTGAGTGGCTTTTGCCCACGCTTGATTATGACCTTGCAGACACCCTGAAAGCATCTTGGACCCGGGGGTGGTCCCTGGATCACTCCCTGAGAATCATTGCGGTATATCAAAGAAGGTATGGCAGGGACCTGAATGAGGGAGGTGGTGGAGAGGACGTGAAAGGAAAGGTGGGGTGTGCTGAGAGATGGTAGACGTGGCATGGCGGCAGAATGGGGACGGATGTGACTTAGGAGAAGAGGAAGAGATGCCTCACCAGCTTCTTGCCTGGGTGCATGATGGGGCCATTCATGGAAAATAGAACACAGGGAGAGAATCGGGTTTGGACAAAATGAGGGTGATCTTTTTGGAATGTTGGAATTGGGGTGCTTATCAGACATCCCAGAGAACATGGATAGTCTGTCTATGACACAGTCTTGAGTTGAAAGTCAGCAGCATATACGCTGATAATTAAAGCCAGAGAGTAGGTGAAGTACCCTGAGGAGAGTTTGTAGAGAGAGAAGAGAGGAGCACTGAGAGCAGAAACTTATAAAGTATTAACATTTAGGGGACAAGAAGAGGAAGAGGCAGTCCCAGTGAGGATGGACACGAGGAAGAAAAATCAGGAAGATGCCATGCCAAGGAAGGCAAGGAAGGCAAGGAAGGCAAGGGGAGGCTTCATGAAGAAGAGTGGCCACTGGTGCTGCAGATGGTTCAGTAAGACAAGAGCCAACGCGCCTGCCGAGTTTAGAGCATGGACCCACTGGTGATGTCGGAAGAGCCCGGGGCTGGGAACTGTAGAAGTCAGGATTCTCCCTCCCACCCTTCCACCTTTCATACCGCTTGTCTTTGTTGAGCACCTGCTGTGTGTCAGGGGTATAATATTGAACATACTCCTCACTTTCATGGGGATTATAGTCAGTGTTGCGGGGAAGGCAGAAAATAAGTAAACCAATGTATGAGCTTATGATCCTATGGCAATCCTCGAATGAATTCTAAGGTAGAGAAGACAAATTCACACTCTCTCATGTTCAACGCTAAGATCCAAAATGCTCTGAAAACCAAAAATTTTTCATAACTCATTTGGCAGCAAAAACTATAGTAATATACTGTATTATCCTCTTAAAATCTGGAAACTTCTGAATTCCTAACAAATCCACAAGACGAGAGATCATGGACCTGTCTTAGCTCCATTTTACAGATAAGGACACAAGACACAGAAAGGTTAAGTAACTTCTTCACATTCACACAGCCACACTAGGCTACCACACTAGGCTGACTCCCTACTGGGATATCCAATATCAAGTAAAGTAGTACATCCACCCACCCATCCATCCACCCACCCATTCATCCATGCATCCATGCAACCATCCAGCCAGCCAGCCAGCAACCCATCCACCCACATCCTCATCCCCATCTGCATCCTCATCCACATACTCATCCATCAATGCATCCATCCATCCACCCACCTGTGCACCTATGTATGCATACATCCATCTGTCCCAAAATATTGACTTGAGACTCCACTATGTTCCCAGCTATAAGACAGTGGGTCAAAGTTACTGGAGAAGAGGTGAAAACTTTGTTTTGATAAACAAGGTTTGTAGAAAGTACTATTTCTGTAAGTGTTACTCAGGGGCTCTGGGAACTCAAGGATGATTTAAGTGCTGAGCCGAGTCCTGGCTGTGTGCAGTATTGGTCAACAGGGCCTTCCATCCCTCTCATCACTTACTCAGGGGCAGGAACCACATCTCAGCTCTTAAACCCTTTATATTATCCCCACGAAGCCTCTTTTAGTGTTTGGGTACTGTGGTCTCTCAAAAAAAAAAAAATTCAACTGAGAGGAATTTAGATTGAGCTACCTCGTGCTCCAGGAGGCAGCAGGATAAAAACAGAGCAGTACTAATGCCTTTCCTGTGGCAGCCTCCAAAGGAAGCTTTTCTGAAGAAAAGAGTAAGAGAAAGGACACCTTAAAATTTCGTTAGGGAAGACTACTCTCAAAGGAGAGGAAAGGCCATGGGGAAGAAAAATATATAAAAGGAATACAACCAAGTGAATATTCTTGCAGTTGTGGGGGGCCCATGAGGAAAGGTATATCTTAGAATCATGCATGTGATTTTTTCACCATGCAGTGAAAAAATTTGCAGATATACCAGGAGACAGAGCCAAGAGAAAAGTATGTGTATAATAGAAATAGATCCAGACATGAGGATGATCAGACAGAGATGTTTTTTAAAAAATTGTGATTCATATGTTCAAGAAATTAAAGACAAAATGAGGATTTTGCAAAAAGCTGAAACTGATAAGAAAGAAATCAGATGAAAATTCTAGAACCGAAAAATACAATAACTGAAATTAGGAGCTCAATGGATGGGTTTAACACTAGATTGGTTACAGTTGAAGAAAAGATTAGGAAACTGAAAGATAGGCCAATAGAAATATCCAGAATGAAATATAGAGAGTTCAAAGGAGTATAAAATACAAAACAGCATTTAAGAAACAAATGTGACATGATGAAACGGTCGAATATCATATATCTGAAGAGCGAGAAAGGGAAAAAGAGATAATGATGGAAGCAATATTTCAAGAGAATTTCTCAAAACCTGTGAAACCTACAGATGCAAGAAGTCCAGTGAACCCCAAGCAGGTTAAATACAAGGAAAATCACACCCAGGGAACATCATGGTTAACTGCTGAAAACCAACAGCAAAGAAAAAAATCTTTAGAGCAGCCAGAAGAAAATTATAAGACATATTGACTTCAAAGGGCAACAGTGAGACATCCAGTGGTTTCTCAGCAGAAACAGTGAGAACAGAAGACGGTGGTGTGACATGTCCCTGGGGCTGACAGGAGGTGCCGTGCAGGACAAGCAGACAGAGGAGAAAGATGTGAGGCTGTTACTCCATTTCGTTTTTTTAAAATTTTTTTTTAAAGCCTGGCACCTGCACTAACATCTGTTGCCAATCTTCCTCTTTTTTCCTTTTTCTTCCTTCTTTTCCCTGAAGCCCCACAGTACGTGGTTGTACATTCAAGTTCTAGGTCCTTCTGGCTGTGCTATGTGGGACGCCACCTCAGCGTGGCCTGATGAGTGGTGCCATGTCTGCACCCAGGATCCCAACTGGCAAAACCCCAGGCCGCCGAAGCAGAGGGCTCGAACCTAACCACTCGGCCACGGGGCCGGCCCTGTTACTCCATTTCTACAAAAGAAAAATAAACCCTTGGCTTCCCTTGATGACCTATCTGCTTGATGACAGTTTTTACTACTTTATTTTTACCTTTTTGGATCTTTACTGCTGATGAATCTTTTGCTTTCCTTATGTAACCAAAATATAGCATTACAGGAATCCTAATTCCAAGAAAATAAGTTAACATTCAACTGATGAAATGATGAATTTCATTTTCGAAAACTGTATTTCAGTGTGGGACTTTCCTCCCATCAAATGCTTACAAATTAATGAGGTCATTGTCAGCTTTAGCTACACATTCTAGTGACTAATTTGAGTGTCACGTAGTTTCTTTTCTCCAGCCACACTAAAATATTTCATTTACATGGCTAGTGAATTCACTCAGAGCCCTGGGCTTTTAGTTAAAGCTATCTGAGTAGAAATCCTGATTCCACCTCCTATTCACTGGGTCCTCTTAGACAGTTTACTTAACGGCTCCAAATCTTGATTTGACATGTGATGATAACATCCGCATCGTAGGAGTTTCTGAGAGATAAATGAGATCACCCATGTAAAAGTCTTAGCACAGTGAAGATTTTGTTTTCTCCGATATGCATAGAATCCACATTTCCAATACCTTGGTGATACTAGCAGAAAAAGCAAGTTCTTTTGGCAAGTGTGCACCCTCAATAATCAGCTGGGATGTGGCAAGCCCACTCATGATAAAGCATGTTTCCCTGGGATGGCCTCAGGGGGAGCAGGATCTGTGTATCTCAGGTAGCAACGCATGGTTTCTAAAAGACGAAAAGGGAAGAAGGCTGTTAATGCGATCACTTTGTAGCACGTTCTCACCCTCTGGTGGGCGCAGAGTAAACGCCGCTGGGTCCTGCTCCCTGGGACCTCTGACACCAATGACGTCCAGGAGCTTGTCGCTGTTGTGTGGAGAATTTGCGTGTCTGTGTCAGTGACGTGCCTGCGCCTTCTTCCTGAGTTATGCTGTGTAGCGACATGAAGGTGAGCTTTCAACTCTTGGATTGGGTTTCTAGTCACCAGAGTCTTCCTTTGTGCCTCCCACCTTGGTCCATAGAGCTCCATTTCCCGCCCTCAGCCAGGAGGGGTGCAGGCAGAGGAGTGGGGGCCAGAGTGGGGCATTCTTAACGACTGTGCTACAGTGGGGTGGGGCGTCACCAGACTTCATCTGAGGTTCATTGGAATAATTCCAGAACTGAGAGGAACACGACATAATTTTTTAAATAATTTTTTCAGAAACTGATAAGCAACACATGCATTGATTAGATTCAACTTTGTGATTCTAATTTCTCCAAGTAGAACGTGATCCAAAGCATGATACTAAAACCCAGACTCTCAGCTTGTCAACCAGGCGATGCAGACTTGTGAGCTCTAGCTTTGCTGTTCCCTTTTAGTCGATGAAATATTTCAATACTTTGTGGAAATATCTACAGTTTAGAAAAATACACGCATCACAAATGGTGCATGTGTCACCAGTGTGCACACATTATCATAAAAGTATATCCTTGGTGAATTCTCACAAAATGAAACCGCTGGTGTAAATCAATAGAAAAGTGGCTTCCAGTTGCCCCGTCCTCAGGCCCCCGGGCGCAGAGAGCTGAGCGGCTGGGGTGCGGCCCATCCCTTCCTACCTTCACAGCTCAGCCTCCACCATCTTTCGTCTCTCTGCTTTGAGGACTGAGTTTGGGCGCTAGATTTTGTTTGTAGGGGGTGGGGGAAGGTTTTGCTGCTAAAAAAATATGAAAGTTTTAGAGTAACAATCTCATCCCTTGTACAAGTTCAGCAGATGAACGTGAGGTTCAAGTTTCCTTCGTGTCCACAGCTCAGGATGTGGGGTGCACTGTCACCACAAGGCAGAGGCACCGAGCCAAGCCAGGAGGCAGCTGCGAGTTGACCTGTAGGGCCCCAGGTGAGCCCGTGGCCCAACGTGGGCAAGAGACCCCGACATGGAAGCAGGGCATGTTCCAGAGGCAGAGGCATGGGGCACCTCTGGTCAA
Source organism: Equus quagga (assembly GCF_021613505.1). NCBI lineage: Eukaryota > Metazoa > Chordata > Mammalia > Perissodactyla > Equidae > Equus > Equus quagga. Next base: position 144,018 of record NW_025799870.1, on the reverse strand, counting down.
GGGCCAGAAAATGGACAGGTGCTAGCGTTGGCGTGAAGACTCGGTCTGTCCGGAGCCATCTCCTCCAGTAAGGGTTCACTGTGATCTGGCAAAAAGTCCCAGTCTTCTCAAGAACTGGTAGGTTAAACCCACGTCAAGGACTTATGAGCAGAGTCAAGGCCAAAACACACCATGCATCCAGGCAACAGCTGCGGGAAGTTCCAGTTCCAGGTCTCCAAACAAGATTCAGGCTGAGTTCCCAGAAGTGGTGCGGGACCTTCCCAGGCCATCTGAGTTCTGTGCCCAGCCCTCTGCAGCTGACGCCATTCTAGTCTGTGTCACGGAATGCAATTTCACCCCAGCCCTCCGTTTCTGCACCTTGAATGTCCTCGTCTGCCAGAGCCTCTGCACGCCCAGGGATGTGTTTCTTGGCGCCGAGCCAGTGACTCACTCCTGCTGATGTCATGCCAGGACATCATGGGCCCGCTGTCAGCTCTGTGGCCTTGGGGGCCTTGAAATGTGGTTAGTTTTGTGTAAAATACTCACTAGATTTCAAAGCCTCGGTACAAAAATAAAAGCAAAACAACTGGATCATGTTTATATTGATTACATCTTGAAATGAAGATATTTTGAATATGTTGGTTAAGTAAAGTACATTATTAATATTAATTTCACTGGTTTCTTCTTACTTTCTTAATATGACTGCCACAAACTTTAAAATTACCTGTGTGGCTCAGATTATTTTCTACGCACGGTGCTCCTCCAGATGAGGGTGTCCTCCTCCAGAAAGAGTCACCTAGGCCACATTCTGGCAGGCTGACGGAGAGGGGACGGTCGCATCAATCCAACTGCGGGTTGAGCTGATTTGAGGCTGCGTTGCAGTGTGCTCAGTGCTTGCTAGGGTTCCATTGTACTGTAGTCTCTTAGGAGTCCTAACAAAGATTGCAGAGTTTAATGGGACCCCTGCCCAGAGACAGACATGGAACTCAAATTTCTCAGCCTCATGAGACTAGCAAAGTTTCTGTTTAGTTTGCCAACTGTCTCAGTGAGAGTGGGCTGCCATAACCAAAACACCATAGACTGGGGGCTTAAACAACAAACGTTTATTTCTCACAGTTCTGGAGGCCAGAAGTCCAAGATCGGGATGTAGGAATGGTCAGGCTCTGGTGAGGGCCACTTCCTGGCTTGTGGGTGGCTGCCTTCTTGCTGTGTCCTCACGTCCTGGAGAAAGAGCAACCCAGCCCTCCTGTGTCTCTTCTGCTAAGGACCCTCTAGAATGTCCTTTTCATTCTAAAATCCCTCCCAGTGTGACAGTTAGTGACCATTCTGTCTGCTCAGGTTGACACTTAAGTGTTCATTGACAAGTGGTGTCCTCCTGCTCCAGCCAGGGGTGTGACCTTGAACTTAGTGCTGCTCAACGTGACACAAAAGCTAACAGAGGATGGGCACGCGGCCCAACCCTTCTCCTAGACACCCAACAATCTGTGCCTGGACTAAGTCAGCGGTGTCCCTGATTTCACCACGGTAGGAACCAGAGAGTCTTCACCGAATTTCACTTGGATTAACGCCATCAGCAACCATGGGAGAAGGCGAAAGAGCTGATTTCACTTGCGGACATATTTCCTACATTGAGCAGTACCTTCTTTTGAAGACGCATGGAAAAATTACTCTGGTCTTAGAATAAGGAATAACCAGACTGCTACTTAGAAAGCAGTTTTTTTTAAATATTGTAATCTCTATGAATTATATAAGTAATGGTACTTTCTTCTTGGACTGGCCTCTTACAGTCACGCTTAGAGCTTTCTTCTGACAGGTGTATGCACTTGCTATGCTCATCCCGAGTCTGCCTTTGCTTGTCCCTAACCTCAGTGTTCTCTGTCCGCCCTGCGCCTTGATCACTGACGATGCTCCAGGTCAGGGCCATCTCCTCCCTTGCTTCAGCGACTGTGGCTGCCATTTTATGGGTCTCCCTCCATCTGGTCTTACCTCTATCCCCCATTGTGTTACCTACACTAGCCAGAATAATCATCCGTGTTAGTGATCTATTGCTGCTTAACAAATTAGATCAAAACTTAGTGGTTTAAGGCAACACACATTTCTTATATCACCATTTCTGTGGGTCAGGAATCTGGGCAAGGTTCGGCTGGGTGTCTCTGACTCGGGGTCTCTCAAAGGCTGCAGTAGGTGTTGGTGGGGCTGCATCATCTGAAGGCTCAGCTGGGGAAGGAGCCACTGCCAAGGTGGCACACGTGACTGCTGGCTGGAGACGTCAGTTCCTTCACCTGTGAATGTCTCCAGAGGGCAGCTAACAGCGTGGCAGCTGGCTTCCCTTAGCGTGAGCAAGGGAGAGACTGAGAGAGGCGTCCAAGGTGGAAGCCGCCGTAACCTAATCTTGGAAGTGACATCCCACCCCTTTGCCGTATTTCATTCACTAGAAGCAGGTCACTGAGTCCAGCCTGTACCCGAGGGGAGCGGATTGCACAGGCCGTGAGCACCCGGGTGCTTGGACCCTGGGCCACCTTGGAGGCGCCCACCACACCACGTAACACACAGAGCTGAGGCGGCTCTGCTGAAAATCCTCCTGTAGCTCCTTAGTGTTCTTCAGATGAAGTCCAGCCTCCTGATGCGGCTGGCGGGGCCCTCCAGCCATGGCTCACTCCCTAGCCTTATTTGGAGAAGTTCCATTCCTGTCCCATTAGTTTTTTCTAGAAAGAAAAAAAAATGGATTCCATTTAGTTTCATCTTTTCTCTGTCCCAGATGACCTTTTCAAAAAGTAGCACACTTATCCAAAAAGCATGAAGCAGAATGTTGAAGATGTGGCCAGCATAATGTACCATCCAGGAATTGATCCCTGGATAATTTATGGTTGGCTGTAACTGGCCTGAAATGAGTGCAAACAGTGAGAATGGCTAGCACTTACGGCTGTGTGTCAGGTAACTTTACACGGATTAACTTACTTATCCTTAAACGCCCTGTGCGCCTGTCGCCCCAGTTCACAGAGGTGGGGCAGGAAGGCTAGCTGGGAGCCCCCAACAAGCACTGTGCGTGTTGCTCTGTTCTATGTGCAGACACGACCTGGTGGGAACTGCTGGGCCCACGACTGCTGTGCCTTTCAAAACACCCAGCTCGGGACTCCGTGCGCGACTGGATTCCTGAAAATAGCTTTTGTTGACAACTTTAGGGCATACACAACATTGTAAGAGAAATGGCAGAAACAATAATAGCATTTTGAAATATTTTTAAAGTGTTTTGGGATTTCATGAATTTGATAACATAAAGAGATATGTTGTTTATTTTAGTTTGTCCCCTAAGTAATACTTTTGGAACAAGGGCATTTAAAAAAAAAAGTTAAAGTTCCTCTGTACACAAAATTCTGGTGTAGGAGGATTTTTCCAGAAAGTTTTCAAACTGATTCTTTTCTTTTCTAGAAAAATATAAGCAACCACCACAAAGTTGTTGGGAAGAGACCTGACTCGGAAGGTTCCGCCATCAGTGCTGTGTGCAGAGTGGCTTTAATTTTCCCTTGCCTGTCTCTTCTTCGTTCATCTGTTAGCAACTGTGATTATACTTTTGGGATGAAGTCAGGTGACTTCCAGACAAAGGAGTGACATTGAGACTGGCTGATGTGGACTCAACTGGGGAAGGTCTTACAGTGGGCGTGCTGGGCCCATTCTGGGGAGCTGGCAGCTGGAGGGCCCCGTGGAGAGAGGGCACCGTCTGCTGGGGTCTCCCAGGAAGGCTCGTCCCGTGTAGGGAGGAAGTTGGACAAGTGGACGTGCCCGTGGTACACTCTGAGTGTCTACAGTCCCATAGCCTGCACTCCTTCCCCAGCCCTGATTCTAAACCAATTACCGTGCAAACGACTTTCGTGTGCTACGGAAAGAAACGCAAACCAGACAATCGTCCTTCCTTTGTGAGTCTTAGCCTGCACATTGTTTAGAAAGGAATGTCTCTAAAAGATCTAGGTTTCTGATAATGACACCACGTGGCCCAATTATTCCAGAAACCAGTTTATCCTGCATGACTGAGAGCGCTGGGGACTTTCCAGCGTCTTAGCTGCCCAGTCTCTCAGCTTTCAGACACTCAATGTTCCTATAAAGTGATACTTTCCACTTATGCCACCCCCTGTCCCAGATCCAAATGTCTTAATGTATGTTTTATTAACGGCGAGTGATTTCTGCTCATTGTCCCTCATTTTTCAACCCCAAGCAGCAAGTGGGAGAAAATGAAACCACACTTGTTCCTCTCTAAGCAGCAGGAGTTCAACCCGGCCTTGTCAGGAGATAAGAGATCCATCTGCCAGTTAAAAGTCTGGCTTCTCACCTCCTCTTCCTAAGAAAGGGAGTGTATTTCCTGCTGAATGCAATTTTAAAGGAGCTTTTAAGAAGCTAATCGTATCAGGGACCAGACAGACACCATTTCCTGGGATATACCAGGTGTCCAGCCCCATCTTGTGGCACTGCTCTGAGTCACGTGTCTTGTTTCTTTCTGATGGCAGCATCCTGGGATGCTTGAGTCGCCAGAAGCACTGACCTTCGCTCCTGCCTATCTTGGCCTCTTTCTCCCTTCCCCACTTCTTAGTGTGGCTCTGTGCAGAAAAGAATCTGCAAAAAATCTGTTTTAAAGAAACAGACATTTGGCACTCTTCATCAGGCCAGGAAAAGTCACCCTTACTGTTGTCTGCACACCCAGTGTACAAAGCATGGTCACATGACACGCTCACCTACCCTCACCCAAACAGGTGAGGTTAATGTCGCTCATTGCCCACTCTGGAAGAAGGAGGTGGGGGCTCCAGGTGCAGGGCGACTTGTACAAGCTGTGTCCTTGGCGGTGGCAAAGCCACCGACAGGACACAAGCTCTCCCCACGGCCCTACAAGTGGTTCTCAGGATGCATAACTAGCTCTGTCTAGGGTTTAGCCACATGTGGTTGAGTGCTCAATGCCCTGGCACCTGTGGGCCTCACTCCTGTGCAGCCTCTGCCATCACCTCCTGCCTCCTCTCCCTTACCCGCTGTGCCCACCGCCTGGTCAGCGGTCACATCTCTGACCCCCCCACGTGGGAGGGTGTCCCAGTGCTGAAAGCCGAAACACATCCCTCCCATGGTGGGCCGTGCGGGGTGAAGGGCCGTAGAGATGCAATATGGGAGTCGGGGCAGAACAGGACCCAAGCTGCAAACGTAAACTTACATAAGAAAGTGTACTTAGAGTGAGAAAAGAAGTCATGGTAAATGACGCATTTTCAGAAGTTGACAAATACTGTATGTGTCACCATATCAGAAGATACCCTATTTTTGTAAGTTGTCTGACACGTTTCTGAAACACTCCAGGAGTTTTACAGCCTTGGTGGCAATCTGTGTGTCTCATCCGGAGCTGCCGACTTCCCCAGGCTCTGAGGCATTAGAATCTCTGATTTTTGGATTGCTTGCAGGGGTGGCTACAGTGCGACTTCACACACGCATGTGCTAGCTATTTGTAGAACCCCACTGCTTTTTGCCCTACGAGACAGGAGTTCCGATAAGTTCCAGTGCACGTGATGCTTATCAAGATGGGAAAAAAATGTATGTTACGTTTGTAATTAAATATACCGCATTGTAGGCATTTTCCTGACAAGAGAACGCTTCTCTTTCGATGAGGCGCCGGAGGCGACTGCTCACGGTTTGCAAGTGTAAGGACGGGGAGCGTTTCCAGACCTCGCTTCTCCTCCCCGACTGTGCATGGTGCTGTAGGAAGTGACCCCACTTGCTTGTCAAAACAGGGCCAGCACATCAGGCAGGCGGACATCCCATGAAGTCAGCCTTACACTGGAATAGTTAGCAATAACTTAGTCGTACACAGAGGTGACTGAACCACCCAGAGCTCAGAGAAAGCCTGTCCCCAGATCACCTTCCCATTGGCTGGGTCTCAGAATGCTCACAGCCACAGGGATGCCTTCCAACCCCAGGGGCAGTGTGAGCAAGGGGTGGTGGGAGAGAGCCGTCGTAACTGGTGGCTGCTACAACAACCTTCTTTTCAAATCCCACAGAAGCACAACCACGCCACTCTTGGCTCGCCCTGCCCACAGCTTTGTGCAAATGAGGGAAGAAGCGTAAATCTCATCAGCTGCACAGCAGTCCTGCCTCTGAGGGGACAGCGGAGGCCTGCAGGGACATGCTGGATGCAGGGGGGTGCTCTGAGCTAAGTCGTGCCCCTCCAGAGTGTTGACACCCTAACTCCCAGGAGCTCAGAATGTGACTGGATTTGGATATAGGGTCTTTCAAAGAGGTGATTAGGGTAAAATGAGGTCATATGTGTGGGACCTAATCCTGTGTGACCGTGTCCTCATAAGAAGAGGAGATGAGGACACAGACACGCGCAGAGGGACGACCTGTGAGGACACAGGGAGGAGACGGCCGCCTGCAAGCCGAGGAGAAAGACCCGGAGAAACCAGCCCTGCCCACACCCTGACCTTGGACTTCAGCCTCCAGGACTGTGAGAGAATAAACCTCTGCTGTTTAAGCCACCCTGCCTGTGGTGTTTGTCACACAGCCTGAGCCGACTGATACAGTGGATGCCTGGGACGTGACGACGTCATCTGATTGGCGCGTGGAGGAGGTCACTGGATGTCTTGTGTGGAGCCTGTCCTGGGACGCCAGGGTCTAAGGAGGGAGGCAGTTTGGAGGCTGTGAGTTCATACGCACCGGTAGTGATGGACCTGGGCTCACTGGTGACTGTGGAAAGAAGAAAAGGGGATACTTCTGGGCCTGTTTTGGAAGTAGAGCCCATCAAAGGTGGATGCTGGCCTTCCGCTTGGTGGCGGGTGGACTGTGGTTCCTCATCAAGATGGGCAGGTGGAGAAGGGCGGGTCTGGTGGTGCAGGGTTATGGGTTACAGCGGACACGGCGAGTCTCGTTTGGGGCATATTGAGTTAGAATCCAAGAGGAGGTGCGGGTGGCAGCCACCTGAGTTGACTGAGTCAGGAGAGCGGGGAAAGGATGCCGTGGGGGCAGTTGGTAGTGGCCCAGCATGAAGTAGCTGATCTCAGAACCGAGCTGCTCCCTGCAGTAAGTCCAACCCCAGGGCAGTCGTCCTGGGGCCAATGATCAGCAGCCAAGTTCCGGAGCAGGCCTGAGGAAGATGAAACCCTGGCCAGCACCGGGCAGCCACACCTATGAAGTGGACGGGTGTGTGGTAAGGGACACGGAGGGATTCTGAAACTCCTGCTGGAGGACAGGAGAGGCAAGCTCTGGGTGAGGGTATGCGGTTGAGAAGGGGTTAGAGGGCAGTGGGCGATGCCAGGGGACGGACTAATGAGGAGACCCGGGGTGACTGTGAGGGAGAAGGGCCTGGGAGGACGCGCTCAGCAGGGGTCTGACAGAACACTTCCCGAGCAGCTGAAACGGAGGGTGCCCCTAACCTGCTCCGCGATCAACTATTGGTGTCTAGTTTAGACCAAGGGGACTAAAAGCTATTCTGAAATAGTAATTCTGGGTGGTACAAAGCACACCAATGGCTTGTTTCCTCCAAAAACTTGGATATCAAACTGTCCCCTGGATTGATGAGGGTTCAGCAAGAAACAGATGGCCCATTCAGATTGGGATAGTCTAGGAAAGGTTTAATGAAGGGATGCCAATAAAGTGATGGTGGGTGAGAGAGACCATAAAGGATAGTGAGGGACCCTAGGACCAGGAACAGGGAGCAATGTCACTCCAGGGCTGGAGGCCTGTGGGTAGGGGAGCCTACCCTGACTATAAAAATTGTCCAATTGACCCACAGAATTGTGAGAAATAAGAAATGTTTGTCATTTTAAGCTTAAGTTTGGGGGTGGTTTGTTATGCAGCAAAAGCTAGCTGATACAACCTCATAAGGTGGTCATGAAGATGAGTAAAGTATTTAGAACAGTGTTGGGACACAGCCAGAGTTCAACAAGTGTTAGTCATTATTAATATTGGGCTATATGTTTGCAGTATTTTGTTTTTAATTGTGAATGCTTCCTTGGCGGGAGGTCTTTTTGCTCTGTGGGAGCTCCATGAGTCTGAGGTTGTGGAGGTGCCCTAGAAGATGGGATGCTAGCTTCTGCCTGCCACCATGGCTTTTTTGTAATAATTTCTCAGCTTCTGACACCTCTACTATATGGCTCATGTAAACCTTTGCACGCCACAGGTTTGAGTTTTCAGTTTATCACTTAAGACTTTTCCCCATCCGGGTCTTACACACATGCAAGCTTTGTTGTTTCCTTGCATCAATGGTGGAGTTTCCTCTTTACCTTTGTGAGAAAAGAGGGTTAGCACTTCGTGGGGCCCAGCCTTACCCAGCACCTCACTCCACTCCACTTTCACAACCGCATTCCCTTGGTGGTGAACTCCCGCTTCAAGGGCGGAGGTCCACATCCAGTACTGCCCTGGGCTGCCTTGGGCCAGTTGGTTCTGCTCCAAGTTCCCTCTTTGTGTCTGAGAGTGTTCCTTTTTATCCTTTTGAGCTGGGCTATGTGTTTTTAAATGTTGGATTTAGTGCATCATGTCTGTGTCTTCATAACGACAGGATCTCAATCTGCTCAACCTGCCATCTTGCTGGAAGTTGCCTGCAATCACTTTCTTGACAAATCTAACATGTCTTCCTTCTCTTTGGGTAATGGGAAAAATACTTTCCAAAAATTGATTCTTGAGCTGAAAGATACTGACTCAGAGCTATCTTCTTCTTTTTTTTTTTTTGGCAGAGGAAGATTTGCCCTAAGCTAACATCTGTTGCCAATTTTCCTCCTTTTTCTTCCTTTGCCCCTAACAAAGTCCCTGTATGTAGTTGTGTGGAGTTGTAAATTCTTCTGATTCTTATATGTGAGCTGCTGCCACAGCATGGCTGCTGACAGACGTGTGGTGTGGTTCTGGGCCTGGGAACCGAACCTGGGCGCCGAAGTGGAGTATGCAGAACTTTAACCACTAGGCCATCAGGGCTGGCTCCAGAGCTATCTTTTAAAAGGCTGGTTTAGGGTTTCCTTGTAGTAATTTCCCTGAGAAGTTCTTTACTGTCACTTAAATAATTCTCTTCACTGTTTCAACGAGCTAAGCCAGGCGTTTGGTAATACACCCTTTATTACTACAAAGCTCGTGTCAAAATGTCAGCCTCCTTTCTCAGTACCATCCTGGCTCCATCCACTTCTTTTAACAATGCTGGCAGTAGGCTCCACCGTGTAAATGATGTGCTCATCTCACGCTTCTTTGTTTTAGTTTTTAGTTTCAGATACGACTTGTTGATTATCCATGATGAATTATGGCATTTTTCACCTTGGACTGTCAGCACTTGCTCCACCTCCCTCCTTTTCCTCCTCCTGAGTATGACGATTACATTTTGTTATTTTATTGATTGATTTAAGTGATGCACTTAAACCTCTGTTTCCCAGCCCGGCGACCTTACAGGGCAGCTTGACTCCGGCTGATATGAGATAAAGACGTTAGTGTCTAAAACTCTCCCCGACTCCTCCCTCTGTTCTCCATCTAACTTTTGTCATTTAGTTTGTTGCGTTTTGTCAATTTGTTCATTTAGTTTATCAACGTTGGTAACGTTTACATTCTGTTTTGCCCATTTTTCTGTGTTCTGGCCATAGGTTGACACTAAAAGTTGGAAAAAAGTAGCCTTGACATCATGTTTTGTTCACCATTGTTCACCATTTAGGCCAAGTGGTGTTGCCAGGATCACATGTTTTTCTCCATAGGAGTCTGTGTGCTGCTAGAAGAAAAATACTACTGCTCAAAAATCAAAAGCATTCCCTCTGGTACTCCCCATCACCCACTTTCTGTTCGGACCGTGACTGTCTTTGGAGCTTTTGCCTTTTTCCTGGAGTTTCTTTCTTTTTCCTTTCCAAAAGAATAATGTGTTTCATTTATTCATTTGTCTATTCCTCAAATATTTATTCAACACTCGTTTTGCAAAGCAGCATTCTGAAAATAAAGATGCAGATGAAACAGGCCCAGATCCACGTCTTCCATTCATTCTGTTGGAGGTGAAGGGAGCAGATAAACAGAGAAAGAGGCAAAATGCGTGTGGATAAGGAGGTGAGTGTTGTGGGGAGAGAGGGCGGGAGCAGCAAGCAGCCCGCGCTGGGGAGGAGGGGAGTCTGCAGTTTTCAGCGTCTGATCAGTGAGGTTCTATCCAGGACGATGCGCTGCTGGTTCTTGTAGTTAGAGATACATCCTCTCTGGACTTCTGATTTCCGTGGGACTAGGAGCATGCGCTGAGTCCACTGCCTGGCCTGGAAGCCCTTTTCCATGCTAATTACAGATCAGCTGTCCTGGCTCATGCTGGCCCACAGCCCTCTGGTCAGCTCCGGTTGCAGAATAAAATGTTTGGCTCCAGGCCCCCAGGTCTGAGGGCTGGGCAGCAGCCAAGTGTCTGCATTCCTCGGGCGACACTGTCCTGTTTGTCCCAGGCCTCCCAGCCTGGCTCTGACATCTCCATCCAGGTCTGCAGGGAGAGGAGTGCGGGGCAGCTTGTCATGCTCGGCAAGGGGTGAGTGACACGTTTGCTAAAGTAGGTTTGGCCATGGCGAAACTGGTAGTTTTCTGAGACATGGTAGGGCAAGGGTAGCAATTTCGGTATGGTATCAAATTCACGTAAAACTGTGTTCATTTTTCCTCTTTCATGATCAGAAACACAGTGTTAGCGCCTGAAAACATTTAAAGCGCCAGCCCCATGGACACACAGAGCACGGGGGCCACGGGCTCGCCATGCTTCAGAGCTTCTTTCAGACAATAATGCTCTCTTTAGGAAAAAAGTGACAGGATGGCGTTATCATGAGTGACTTTGATTCTCTTTTGGGTACTTTCCATATTATCCACATTTTATTTAATGCACACGGCTAATATTAATAATCAGAATAAAACTAGGTTTAGACAAAAAGGGCATTCGATCCGGATAAACAGGAGACACGCTTATGTGCTCCCCTGTTACTTATGAAATCCCACTTGTCGGGGTTGGAATTCATGTTTATTCAACACAGTCACACCCTCTTGCTTTTGTACACTTGTCCCTGATGTCACAGAGACTAGAGAAAGTTCAGGAAAGTGGACTCTTAACTACTAGGGGGCATTTTATATAAATTCTGTCTGGGCAAAGTGGCCTTTAGTTTGTTTGAGTTTAGACAATTAAAAACAATAGCTTTGTCCTCTTTAAAGAAAGGGTAAGTGGAAATGTGGCCCCTGCAGACCCTCCTTCAGAAGCCGGGGCCATAGTGGGTGGGCGCGCTGGGCCCGCAGTGGGGGCGTCACTGGTTGGGCAGAGCTCTGGGGCTCCCTGTGTTCAGTGCTCTCTGCTCCCTCCTTTGAAGTGTCTTGTTTTTCAGAAGGGCCACCCCGAGACAAGGGTCCCCTCTCCTTGGTTTTCCAAATTAACATGTGTCTTAGGAAGGAGGTGGAACCTCATGCCCCGCGTGTCCCTGCTGGTATTTAAGGTCGTAGATCCATCAGCGTGGGGGGCCATGCAGGTTGCATAGCTGTCCCTCATCCCTCACGGGTGGGGACAGTGTGCTAGCTGGCAGAGAAGGACTCACGGGGGTGTTTTCTGCTTCCGAGCTGGAAAGCATGTTGGACACACTGAGGTGAGGCAGCGCCAGCTGCCTGGGACCTTTGGTGGCAAAAGATGAGTGGGAAGCCTGGCTCTCACACTGCTGCTTGGGCATTATAGCTCATTCCTGTGGTTCACTGCGCCCAGGTGAATACGGGCTCTGCCCACGGCTCCTGCCTAGCTCTTGAAGTGGTTCTGACGAACTATCCATCCTGCTGTAAAGTACCCCCTCCAGCTGGCCGTTCTGAGGGCAGGTGTCCTAACGTGGAGCAGAGATGCAGAAACCAAAGGACTTGCCCAAAGGCACGCCTGTGGGACGGGAACCCGGGCCTGTGGCTCCCACCCCAGAGGCCTCGCCTCCGCATCACACGCCTCCTGAACTGCAGAGGATGGCAGGGGTGGCCGCGGAGCAGACAACTGTGAGAGCACGAGGCACCTCAGGGCAGATTCTGCAGACTGACTGGAACCTTTGCAACTTAATTTTTCCGAAAAGCTTGTTGCAAAACCCTCCTTGTAATGTTTTGTACGTTTTTTTCTATTCAACGGAGAAATTGTATGCGGCAAATGTCACTTCTGTATCCAGTTCTGGCCTTTTTGGAGAGAGAGACCTTAAACAGTAGCAGTAAGTTGTGCTCCTCTCAGGTCAGCAACACGAGGAGGCTGGCCTCCCCCTGCAACCCTCGGTGAGAGTGGGGCCACCTTTCCAGAGTGGCAGCGGTCTGTAGCGTTATTGCAAGGACACGCATGAGGGAGAACAGCACGGCGGAGCAAGGAGCTTTCCATAAACAGAAGGCAGGTGTAGAACAGGGCACCAAGGTGGGGCGCACCTGTCACTAAGGGGACCTCCCCGGGGACCGTGACCAGGACCGTCACGCCAGGCAGGTACCAGGTGCTTGGCAGACATTTTCGTACGAACACCCATCGGTGCTCTTCAAGACATTGGTAGGGGTCTCAGAGGACAAGGGCGTCTGGAGGCCCAAGTAGGTCAGGAACACCAGAGTGAACAGTAAGGCCTCTTGCCTGAAGTCCTTGTGTCCAAAATGTGCTGCTGGGCGTCACGGAGCCCAGATGGGGAATGCCTGTGCTCTCTTCCTCAGTGTCCCTGACCGCTTGGGCTTCGAAGGAGAGGACAGAGAACTTACCAGGAATGGAAAGAGGAGGCATTTTAGAGTCAGAAAACCTAGACCTGACCCTGCTCCTTCCCGACTGTCATTCCCGCGTGTCCGTCGGTCCATCTGAGTAAGGGAGTAGTTGTGGGGATCATACCCAGCTCGTCCTCAGCAAGGGGTGGGTGCCTAGAACAAAGCAGGTGTCTAATATATAACTTCTGAAGTTATAGTTGGAAAGCTGAGCCCAGAGACTACCCACTGGCCCAGGGCTGCCCCGCTGAGTGCCTGGGCTGTTGGTAGTGCGTGACACTGACTGATAATAGAAATTGTATGTGGACGTATTTCTCTCATAAGCATAACAAATCAAAGAGAAATCTCCAGATGTTTCCGTTTCACAGAAGAATGAAGTTAATGGATATATATCAAGGCTCAAACTTAAGATTTAAAGAGAGATTGCTGAACATGAGCAGCCATGAAAGATGTCTAGCTTGGTATTTCAGCATTCCAGGGCAGCCCAAAACAGCATTTGGTCACATCTGGTCTCCATCAGGCCTGAAGTGTTACGTAAATACATGCATAGTTTATAGGGTGAGGAAGCCCCAGTGAGACAGCCCAGGCTTTGTTCTGTGTAAGCTCTGCAGACAGGGCCCAGGAGGCTGCTGACAGCCCCAAGCAACGTCCTCTCAAGGGACAGAGCTCTCTGCTCCCATCAGTGCAGCTGAGGCAGGAAGCCACACTAACGTGTCTGTCCATTCTGGCTGCCCTCACTCATGTCAAACACAACTGGATGTTCAGCCCTCCAATAGAAGGCTCTGCTTACAGAGAGCTGGTGGAGTCCAGTTCAACATTTAGAGAAGAACAAAATGCTGCAACGACTCTGTGAGCTTCATCATCCATCCATCCACCAACCCACCCAGCCATCCATCCTTCCATCCATCACCCACCCATTTGTCCATCTACCCATCTGTCCATCAACTCATCTGTCCATCCATCCATCCACCCACCCACTCAACCATTCATCCGTTCATCCACCCACACACCCACCCGCTCATCTGTCCATCCATCAATTCACCTATTCATCTATCCACTCTCCCCATCCGCCCATCTATCTTCCCATCCCCCATCCATCCATTCATTCATCCACCCATCCCCATTCCATCTACTTATTCGATGAATACAAGCTCTTTGCATGTTCAAAGCACACTCTTGTAGGCACAGAGAATCCAGCAGCAAACAAGTTTTGCACGGTGCTGATACCTTGTGCCACATTCTAGAGTGAGACCGACACAGGTAATTGCACAATTGTTCATTGGCCAAGGTGATGAATTCTCAGAAGAATTACGCAGTGCTCTGAGAACATGTAACGGGAGATGCTTCTTAAATGAGAGGGCAGAAAAGGCTTCCATGAGCAGAAGATATGCAATAGGGCAGCCTCGAAGCCCCAGCTGAATCCCGGACTGCCTCCGGCCGCTTGGTCTTTACGAGGTGGATTTTGTTTTCTCCTAGTCCTGCCTGTTTGACTGGTAATTCTTTTCCCAACGGAATCCTCCAAAACAAGGCTATCCCTTCTCTGAGTAAAACTGTGCAGATGTTCCCATACTCAATTCCCTGAGGAGTCTAACTGAAGCATTGGATCTCATAAAAGCAGAGTCCCTGATACCTCGGCGATGGAAGGAGGAGAAACAGCATCCCTGCACGTCACCGTCCCGGGCAGACCTTCGTCCTGACGCTCCCGGGCTCCGCTGAAGCTCTCGGGCCACGGCCACAGGGCTTCTGACCTCAGCACTGTGGTATTTTGCTTTTTATAAAGGAACACATCCATGAGCGTGGAATATCTTTCCATTTCTCTGTCTTCTTCAATTACTTTCAATAATGTTTTGTAATTTTCAGTGTATGGGTCTTTCACCTCCTTGGTTAAACTTATTCCTAGATATTTTATTCTTTTTGTTGCGATTGCAAATGGGTTTGTATTCTTGACTTCTCTTTCTGCTAGTTTGTTAGTGTGTAGAAGTGCGACTGAGTTTTGTAAGTTGATTTTGTACCCCACAACTTTGCTGTAGTTGTTGATTATTTCTAATAGTTTTCTGATGGATTTTTTAGGGTTTTCTATATATAGGATCATGTCATCTGCAAACAGTGAGAGTTTCACTTTTTCCTTTCCAATTTGGATTCCTTTTATTTCTTTTTCTTGCCTAATTGTTCTGGCCAAACCTCCAGTACTGTGTTGAATAGGAGTGGTGAGAGTGGCCACCCTTGTCTTGTTCCTGTTCTCAGAGGGATGGCTTTCAGTTTTTCACCATTAAGTATGATGTTGGCTGTGAGTTTGTCATATGTGGCCTTTATTATGTTGAGATACTTTCAGACTAAAAAGCCTCTGCAAAGCAAAGGAAGCCATGAACAAAATGAAAAGACAACCCACCAAGTTGAAGAAAATATTTGCAAATCATATATCCTACAAGGGGTTAATTTCCAAAATATGTAAAGAACTCATACAACTCAACAACAACAACAAAAACAACCTGATCAAAAAATGGACAGAGGATATGAACTGACATTTTTCCAAAGAAGATATACAGATGGCCAACAGACACATGAAAAC
Organism: Equus quagga; assembly: GCF_021613505.1. Lineage (NCBI taxonomy): Eukaryota > Metazoa > Chordata > Mammalia > Perissodactyla > Equidae > Equus > Equus quagga. The sequence continues at coordinate 128,798 of NW_025799870.1, read as the reverse complement.
ATGTTCAACATCACTAATCTTCAAGGAATTGCAAATCAAAACTACAATGAGATATTGCCTTATACCTGTCAGAATGGCTATAATCACCAAGACAAAAAACAACAGCTGTTGGAGAGGATGTGGAGAAGAGGGAGCCCTCATGCACTGCTGGTAGGAATGCAAACTGGTGCAGCCACTAAGGAAAACAGTACAGAGAATTATAAAAAAATTAAAGATAGAAATAACATATCACCCAGCTATCTCACTACTGGGTATTTATCTGAATAATTTGAAATCAACAATCCAAAGAGATTTATGCACCTCTGTGTTCATCACAGACCTATTCACAACTGCCAAGACCTGGAAGCACCTCAAGTCCCCTTCTATGGATTACTGGACAAAGAAGATGTGCTATATGTATACAATGGAATACTACTCAGCCATAAAAAGGACAAAATTCTCCCATTTGCAACAGCATGGATGGTCCTTGAGGGTATGACGTTAAGTGAAAATAGCCTGACAGAGAAAGACAAATACTGCATGATTTCACTCATATATGGGAGATAAACACATAGCTAAGGAGACTAGATTAGTGGTTACCAGAGGGGAAGGGGAGAGGCTGTAGGCTGAAAGGGATAAAGGGGCACATATGTAGGGTGACAGATAAAAATTAGACCACTGGTGGTGAGCACGATGAAGTCTATTCAGAAATTAATAAAGAATGACGTACACCTGAAATCACACAATGTTATAAACCAGTGTGATCTCAATGAAATAACTGGGAAAAAAAAAAGGAACAAAAGCCCACAGATCTTCTCCACGGCTACCCTCCCCCACTCACACCCCTGGAGCGGCCGGCTGGTCAGAGGTGTGTGCTCCTGGGGCCTCCCCTCTGTGGCAGGCCCCTGCTTGGTGCATTGGCCCAGCTGAGCCACAGGGGAACAGAAAGCTTGCTGCTCCATGCTGCGGGGCAGAGCCGCTTTCCGTGCACAAACGTCCAGTCTTGGTTGCGCTGCCCATGTCCGGGAGGCAGCCTGAGCGAGGCGGGCAGGCTGAGGGCTTGGCTCTCCTCTCAGTGGTCGGCAGTAACCACACTCGGAGGGCATTACACCTGGGTTGTTCCTGCTCACTGCAGCTCTGCCTGGACCTTCAAGATAGGGAGCCTCTGGTTTTGTGCTATGGTGTAATTTCTACAACGGGACGGGGCTTTTCGGCTCCTCCCCAGCTGGCTACCTGCGCAGCGGCTGCTCATTTGTCAGGCGCAGAGCAGCAATTACTCGGCCAGAGGGCAGTTGCTGGTGGGTCTACTGTTCCCTGTGACACGCGTTCTGTGAGATGGCACAAAGGCTCTCTGTCTTCTGAAAGCAACTCTTAAGGTGAATACAGAGACTCCTCCAGCGATGGTCTGCGTGGGAAGAAGGAAGCCCAGGATGAGAAGCGGCAGGAAGTCTACCATCCCCATCCTAGAGCATCAGAAATAAAGAGCACTCTAAGCCATTATTCTCCCACTAACTATTCCTGTTACATTTGGAAATTTAAAAACTAAATGTGCCTTAGCTACCTACATGCGTGAAAACAGGCCAAAGCCGTGTTGATTTCAATGGGTCACGCTCCAAATGACTACTGCTCTGTGCTGAGTTCAGCTTCTGCCAGCCCCTCTGGAAGATGGTGATGGTTACCACACAGCCTGAACACGCTGTGGAGGAAGAAGACGGAGAGCGCAGACCCCTCGGGGTCCTGGCCGCTCCCCGAAGTCCTGCACGTGAAACGGCGTTCTTGGCAACTGTGTTCTGCTTCCTGAAGGGCTTGCACCAGGAGAATCCAGCCTGAGACTAAATCGGGGCCTGAAGATTTGAGAATTCAGTAGAGAGGAGTCCCACATCCAAATGCCCCAAGAAGCGCTCCAGGCTGACCTTTCAGAAGATTTAATGATCCTTTCCTGTGGTTCAGCGATTCGGCGGAAGTTCCCTCACTCCAGCGACCCACAGTGGTGTGTGAAATGTACTGTGCTGTATGTGATGGTTCCGTGCGTGTGTGTGCACACATGCGTGTATCTGGTCAAACCAGTACCTGGGTTAGGTGCTGAGTGTATAATGATGACTGAGGCGGAGGTCCAGCCTTTGAGGACTCAGCGCGGACACAGTCAGACACGAACTGCTGAACTTTAGTGCAGTGCAGGGAGAACAGGCGAGTGGCCAAGGACAGAGTCTGGAGAGCGTGTTCTCCATCCTCTTTTCTTACAGCTGAGCTGAGTGAGCCAGTCAGAGGTGCCAGGAGGACGAGGGACTTTGGCTGGGGTGCCCACATGCACAAAGGCACAGAGGCTGGAAGCTGCTCGGTGCAGCCAGGGCATCTGGCATGGCGGAGTGGGGCGCCCCACGGCCTGCACCCCTGGCCAACAGAGACTGTGCTGGGAGGGGAGGGGTCAAGAGGCTCCTGTGGGCAGCCCAGCATTGCTCAGCTCTGGATAGCGCAGGCTGCAGGATGAGGCTGCTGGGGCTGGCAAAGGGGGCTTACTAAATCTCTGGGGGGCTTCCCACCCTCTCCTGCTGGAGCTCCCACTCCCATCCTAGCATCTTCTAAGAAGAGGGGCTGGCAGGCTGCAAAAGGAAGACCTCAGATCCACAAAGCGTTTGGTTGAGGATGGACGTTGAAACCTCTTAGGCCAGTGTTCAAAGCCCTCCTGAGCCAAGCCTGTGTCTCCCCCGTGACTGGCCCCCTGAGCCTCTACCTCAGCCGCCGAAGCCCCTTGCTCACCGCGAAGCCTGTGCTGCAGCCCCTGAGGAGGATCTGTGAGCGGCTGTCCTTCCCTCGGAGCCGAGCCCACAAGGCAGCAGTGGGGGAGAGGACGGGGCCCCTACAAGTGCCCGAGCTCACTCCTGGCGTCCTTCGCCCTTCTGATGCTGGTAGGTTCTGGGGCTTCACCATCCTCCGACCCTCTGCCTTCCTCTCCACACCTCACTCCGACTCATGCTCACGTCTGAGGTCAAAGGTCGCTTCTTTTTTTGAAATTGAGGTAATATCGGTATATAACATTATATAAGTTTCAGGTGTACGACATTAAAATTCGACCAATGTATACACTACAAAGTGATCACCATCAGTAGTCTGGTTCCCCAGGTCTACGCACGCACAGCTCCTGGACCTCGTACACGTCCGATTTAAATCATAGTTTTAAAGTTCCTGTTACATTTACTCCTTCAGTGTTGATATCTGAGCTCCAAGAAGACCTCCTGACGCCCAGAGGAGCCCCGAGCAGGAGTGTGTGATAGGCCTGCAAGAAGCACTCCTTCAGAGCACTCTCGAACCCCTGAGAGGCAGGGCCACCTCGTCCCAGATTACTTGGTCACTGTGTCCCTGTGCCGCGTGGGGCCAGTGAGTTCCCAGCATCCTTTCCCTGAGGACTGAACCACTGGTATCCCAGCCTCGATGGCTGCGCCACAGACCACAGAGAAGTCTAGTGGCTGGAAACAGTGACGACATCCTTCCCACAGACCTGCCCTCTGGACTCTGGACGGGGCTGAGGGACAGCTGGTCTCTGCTCCCGCACCATCGGCTGGGGCTGCTCCAGGCTGTGGCCGGAATCAAGGCTCCTGCCCGTGCCCGCAGGGAGATGCTGTGGGTCAGAACTACTGACATGCGCCCTGCACTTCCTCACGCCGGTTCCAACTGTGAGTGCAGAAACAGAGGGAGAAGGGGAAAGAGAGGCAGGGAGGAAGAGGGAGAGAGAGAGCGAACCCTAGACCTGGAAATCAGGCAGTGTCACTGCATCAGCATTCGACCCCCAAGGCAGCCACCAAGACCAGCCCGGCTTCAAGGAAGCTAGGGGGCCCCAGGGGAAACAGACTCCATCTCTTTTTTTTAATTGAGGTTTAATACACATAACACACAATGTACCATCATAAACATTCCTGTGTGCAGTTCAGTGGCATTAAGCTCATTCGCACTGTTGTGTAAGCGTCACCACCATCCATCTCCAGAACTCGTCAGCCTCCCAAACTGGAACTCCGCACCCATTGGACACTAACTCCTCATTCCCCCAACCTCAGGCCTCCCCTCTTGCTGGGAGCAGTGAGGTTCCAGAAGCAGAGTGGGACTGGACCGGGAATACCACTGTGGCCATTTTTGGGAAGTGCCACCCGCCTCAAATCATCCCCATTTACGATGGTGTCAGGAATCACACCTTAAACCCCTGTGCGCATTCCCGCCCCTTCAGGCTGGCCCTGCAAAGGGAGGGGTTGATGTCCACGGCCTCCTCTTTCTTGGGCGCTGAGATTCTCCTGCCCGCCTCTTAGGACTCCAGATGCTCAGTCTTTTCGTCTTTATAAAGAAAGGATAATTTATATACTCTCTTCTGGCTATAAAATTCTACAGTTCTCTTTTCTATCCTATCCCAAGCTGCAACAAATTCTTAAAGTATGTTTCGCTCTTAGTTTTTGTCTCCTGGAACAGAGGTCCCTCTCTCACTAGAGAACATTTTCAGATGCTTGTTTTCATTAAAACGCTTCAGCAGAGACTCCCCAAGGTTCACCGCGGGCTCTGAGAGCGCGGTGCGCGTCTGTCGGGGCTGGCTGCGCAGGGCCGGCTCCGCTGTCGGGGTTCCCGGGCCGAGGTGTGCGCCAGCGAGGGCCTGGCCATCAGCAGGTTTGCTGCGTCTGGTCACCTTCTCTCTCTCCTTCAAACCAGAGCCTCCAACAGGGGACACGTCACGAGAGGAGGTTCCCACGGGGAAGAGGCCACAAGGCCCACGCTGCGTCCTGACTTAGTGACCGGTCACCGTCCTCTTAGGAACCGCCGATTGGGAAATGCACAGTCTGCCTGCTTTCATGTTGGATTATCACTTCCTCTGCGAAAATGCATGTGAAAATATGACCTTTTAGAAATAAACATCAAGCTTCCTTTAAAACAAATAACCATACTTTAAACCCTTTATAATCCGAGAAATAGCATTAGATGTTAGAAGAGGCGAAGTCTATTGAATAGATTTATCATTCCTGAATCAAATATGTTTCTACACTGAAAGCCACACACGGATACAGGTCTCCACAGCAGAATCAAAGTAACCGTAAGAAGGTTCTGGAGCGGCTTTTACAATGTTTTCACATTACAAATTGCGGGCTGACCTTTCTGTGAAGCTGATTTTCTTTGAAAGGGAAAATATAACTTTCCTTAAAAGCTTATTATTTTTTGTGCTCAGTCAGTGTCCCCATGACCCAGCTGCCTGTCCTGCATTTGTTTTTCTAAAGAGAGACCTCAGTGAATCTGGGAATGAAAGCGGAGTGGCTGCCTGGAGCTAGGAGAGAACAGATTTATTACAGGGTTTGCTAGCCTGCTCTAGGGGAGCTGCCCGGCCCGCAACCTTGGAGCGGGGGAGATGGATGAAGGACGCCTGTGCAAAAGACGCACGCTTCCCAGGTGAGGGACGGCATCGGAACGCCTCATTCTAGAACCAGTGGCTCCTGAGGAACCCAGGTCCCACCCCCTTTGGATGCCCCAGGTAAGGAAACACCTGCCGTAGGTGGGCTGGAGCCCAGACTCGAGATTCTGCAGGAAGTTTTGCCGCAAGAAGCCCGGGCCAGCCCTCAGGCAGTCATTGCACCTAAATTACAAACCGACTAAACAATGTAAATCAAGCTGCTCGCCAGCAGGGCCCCCCTGGTTTAAGCTGGCTCTCTGTGACCTGCCTGGGGTCTGCACGGCAGGGCCAGGCCCCGCTCAAGTTCCCAGAACCCACGCCTTTGGGCTCAGAGGGCTGGTGAAAGGTCGTCGTCCGAAAGTCCCCCGGATCCTGTAACATAAACACTGCATAATAAGAACGTTACAGAAAAAGATGGTTTCCATCATTTTCCCAGCTGTCTGAGTTAATGGGCTGCTTCTCTGAGAACCAGAGAGATTAGCCGTAAGAGGAGACACAGATGGCCAAGGGCGACCCCCGGGGATGCGCTGGGCCTTTCACGCAGCTGCTTCCTGCTTCACTCCTCTTCAGTAAACACTTTCCCGAGCTGCTGGCTTGGAAGGAGCTGGACTGTCGGAAAAGCTTTGATGTGCTGGGAGCACGACATGGACAGAGGCTTCAGTGGATGCAGGAACAAGGCCGGGGGCCTTCTACAACCCTCCGGAGCATGAGGGTCTAAAAGCTGCTCGGGAAAGCAAGCCCTTCTGCGAGCAGCATCTGGGGTGTGGGGAGGCCCTGCACGCCGCCCCCGGCCGCCTCACCCTCTGCCAAATGCTGCTCGTCCAGACGAGGAGGTGGTTTATTGGGGACCAATATTAATGGAAATATTTCCAGCCTTGGTTTCCGTAATCACAGGTCAGGACTTTCCTGTGAGCTCTCTGTTGCAATATTCCCATGCAGGGACGGAAAGCTAAACACAAAGAAGGGCTCTTGGAAGTGCCTGGGAGCCGGGCCCGTGGCAATGTGACACGGATGTGTCTCTGTCCCTGCCTGGCCGTTGGAAGCATTGCTGGGAAATGGAAAATGAAGTCACGGTGGAACAGCCACCGGCTCGGGCGAACACTGTGCCTGGAACGAGGTTATAATCCAGGCTGGAAAGGGACCTGGTGTTCGGATCTGATCTGGGCCTCGTCCCGGTGCCTCTCATCTCAGGCGGCTGGACGGGCCAGGAACTGGCTGAGTTGGCCCCCCGTGTGTCTGAGCACAGGTGGGCGTCTGTAAACATTGTGGGAGACACTTCCCAGAGGAGCTGGGAGAGGACTGTGCGCCCAGGCACGCACTGCGCAGAGCGGACACCCGTTGATGGCAGCTCCCTGCTTCCAGCACCCGTCTCCTGCTTCTGACTCTGGGCTCAGATATAACAGTGTAAACATGCAGAAAGTGCAACATGGTTTCCTGCTCTCTGTTGTGCCTTCTTGCTGTATGTATCTCAGAAGCGTTTTCTTTTTCCTGAATCTGCTATAAAAGACCAACGAAGCCATCCTCATATCCAGGGAACCCGGCCTCGCCGCCAGCCCAGGGGAAGGCAGATTTATTCTGCTTTTTGGGAGTAAAGACCCAGAGACCTCTTGTAGCGAGAGGCCTGGAGCTTCAGCTCTAGCAGGTAGGCAGCAAGTGACAAGTGACACCCATAGGAACCAACTTCTGCAGGCCACGAAGCAGAGCATTGCCAAGCCTGAGGACTTCTCAGGTTGGAAGAACCTTGGGATTATGACACTTTTCTTCCTCTTCTGCAGACAAGGAAGGAAGACAAGGAAGGAAGAAAGGCTTGATTTGCCTCGTGGAAGATGCAGTCCCAGGCCCCTCCCAAATGCTCCCGCCCTCTCCCTCACCTCCGCCCCCGCTCCTGGCAGTCTGATGGGAGCCAGGAAGGCAGCCTGCACCCCACGCTTTGCCCTGAGAAGTGGGCCCTGGAACCAGGGAAGTGCTCCGGTTCTCCCCACACAGAAATAAGGAAGAGTTGATTTAGCAGAGGGTAAGGCAGAGGCGGGAGCTGCCCCCTAGACTTTCTCGTCCACCAACACAGCCTGTGGTCTTCCCTGGCCACCGCTGTGCCTGAGCGATGCCGGCCTGGGTGGGGAAGGCAGCGCCAACCTGGGTTTCTCTGTAGCACCGGCCCGCAACCCGCGCGTGGTGGGGTGTGCGCCCCATTCCTGCATGGATCCGCCAGTGCCGGGAAGGGAGCAGGGCCTCTGGGGCAGTCCCGAGCTCTGTAGAAATGATAAACCCAGACTCATGTAGGAAAGCAGCTGCCCACACAGAATTAACACCGATTCAAACATTAGTTCTGGCAAAGCAGTTCTAACGAATAAAGAAATGGGAAACTCCAGGAGGGCTGGCTCCATGGCCGAGTGGTTAAGTTCATGAACTCCACTTCGGCGGCCCAGGGTTTTGCTGGTTCAGATCCTGGGTGTGGACCTGGCACCGCTCATCAGGCCATGCTGGGGTGGCGTCCCCCATAGCAGAACCAGAAGGACCCACAACTAGATATACAACTATGTACTGAGGGGTTTGGGGAGGGAAAAAAAAGATTGGCAACAGATGTTAGCTCAGGGCCAATCTGAAAAAATAAAAAAAAAGGCAAACTCCACTCCACTGCCCTCCGTACTCCAAGCTTCATGTCTTTGACAAGTGGTACACAACAGAAGAAGCCTAACTCAACAATTTAGAGTCATTTTTAGAACAGACAAAATTGCATTTCAATGAAACTCATGGGATACAAGATTTTTTTGAAAATTTTAAATTTTGAAATAACTATAGTTTCACAGGAAGTTATAAAAACAGTAGAGAGCTGCCCCATGTACCCTTCACCCAGTTTCCCTCCAAGGTTACACCTTAGGGAACCACAGTACAAGATCAAAACCAGGACGCTGATGCTGGCATAGGGCCTGCGTGGCTCTGAGTCACTTTATCACCGTGTAGATTCCTGCGGCCGCCACCACGATCGAGACAGGACTGTCTGTCATCGCAGAGACCTCCTCCCGCCACCCTCTCCAGTTACGCTCACCCCCTCCCACTCAGAAACCATCCTCACACCTGACACAATCTGTTCTCCATCTCTGTGATTCTGTCATTTTGAAAATGTTTTACAAATGGAACGATACAGTATTGATCTTTTGCTCAGCATAATGCCCTTGGGATCCCTCCACGCTGTGTATGGATAGTTCACGCCTTTCACTGCTGAGTAGCGTTCCACGGTTCAGACGTACCACCAGTGTTTCACCATCTCCCCCCGAGGTGGTTCCCAGTTTGCAGCAATCACAGTAAAGCTGCTGTGGACATTCATATAGAGGCTCCTGCGTGGAGACTATTTCCCTGGGGTGGATGCCCAGGAGTGGCATGGCGGGGTTGCACAGTAAGCGTATGTTTAGGTTTTTAAGAAACTGCCGATGGTTTTCCAGGCTGCACCGTTTTTACATCCACACCGGCAGTGTGTGAGGGATCCAGTTTCTCCCCATCCTCACCAGCCTTTGGTGTTGTCACCAGTTTTTATTTTAGCTGTTGTAATCGATGAGACCGTACATAAATGTGTGTGTATATATAGTCATGTGCTTGTCTGCCATCTGTGTCCTCCTCAGTGAAGCATCTCTTCAGGTTTTTTGTTCATTTTGGTTCATTTGGTTTTGTTTTTTCTGTTGAGTTTTAGAAGCTCTATACCTTTTCCATGTTCAAGTTCTTTGCTACGTGTTCTGCAGCCGCCCGTCCCCGCCTGTAGCTGGCCTTCTCGCCATCTTCCCTGGGCCTTCGCAGACCAGCGGGCTCTAGAGTTGATGGGGTCGAGCTTCCCGATTTGTTTTCTTCGATGAATCATGTCCACTCACCACCTCTGCGCCCTGAAGATTGTCTTCTGTGTTTTCTTCTGAAAGTTTTATAACTTTATGTTTTACCTGTCAACCTATGACGCATTTCAAGCTGATTTTGTGTAAGATGTGAGCTTTAGATCAAGGTTCAGTTTTCTGGTCTATCTGTCCAATTGCTCCAACATCGTTTGTTGAAAAGACTGGGATATAAGACTTTAAAAACTGTTTTATTTGCCGTCCTATTTATGGATATGCATGGGAAATTACATTTCTTTGAGGTGGGTGTTGACTGTGAGAGTCCCCTTCGGGAAGGCTTCGGACCCCAAATGCAGACATGGGTCTTGTGCCTCTGCCTCCTTGTGGACGGGGTCTTCCCTGGGGACCTGGGTCTGGCGGCCGGGTAGGTTTCTCGCTGTGGGCCACGTGTAGTGGGAGGACCATCTGCTGCTGGTTGATGCTGAAATGAAAACCCGCCTGTGCTCAAGCCACCAGCGCTCAGTCGGCTTCTTCAGCTAACTGGGCACAGCCCGGGACCCGCTTTTAAGGCGTGTAGAGTGGGTGCACATAGGGCCCGTCTGAGGCACGGGGGCCATGTAACTGCTGATTAGAGCACTGGGGCCTGTGCCCAGAGAGTGAAAAGATTTTTAATAAACACCTTGGATGGAAGAATGAACGGTTGGTAGTTCTATCTCTTAAACTTCGTCAATATGAATCCTTTTCCAGCCCTGGCTCAAGTTTCTAAGGCGGCACCTCTCACTGTATTCTTTCTAAGGAGAGTTAAAGTCCATTTCTCTCTCCCCATCCAGACAAGAATGGTTTTCTGTTCCTGTTTCTAGGAGCTGGCGCCTGGGCGTGCACCTTGCGTTCGGGCTTGGTCTGGACAGAGCAAGGGGAATGGGATTTCTCGTTCTATGGTCCTGTCAGGCTCTCCCGGCTCTTACCCTGAGGGCGAGCTTCTGTTCACTTGTTGGCCACACCAGGGATACGTGTTGATCCGATTACTCCATCTGGTTATTTTGTTTTCAAATTTCTGCCTTTAGGGGGTGGAGTCTTTTTTTGAGAACTGGGGTAGCTGAGCTTCAAGGCAGAATGCTGGTGGCAGCAAGGAGACAATCCTTGTGACCTCTGGCCCCTGGACTTGATCTGCTCTCCCTCTTAGGCAATAGTGGGACGTGCGGGCGGGGAGGACTTGGAACACCGTGCCTGCCCCGTGGGGTATAAGACACCCAGATAGGACCCTCTGGAGGACACTGATGTTGGCTGCTTTTCAGAAAATCACTCGGTAAGTATTCAGAGTGTACCTGTGCTCTGCATGATTCCATTGTAAGAGCCTTGGGAGGATATTAAAAGAACAGTGTGAAACCTCACCCCATCCTACCTACCACCCCAACGCTCACCACAGCTGTCGAGAAACGCGAGTGCCTGTTATCCGTCTGGACTGTGTGGCACACAAGGACGCTGCCAAGGAGCTTTTCCTCTCTATCTCCCTCACAGCCTTGACACCTAATAGAGTACCAAGAACCCAGAGGACTTTCAATGAATGATTCTTAATGTTTTAAATATCAAAACAAGTGGTGTAAATGGATATCGTAAGACTTCAGAGAAGGGGGAGATGGTCCTGGTGTGGTCTGGGCAGGAAAGTCTTCACCATCAGGGATGCTTACATGGGGCCCTGAATGGAGTGTGCAAATTAAGTGGTGAGTCCCCCTTTTCCTTGGTACCCCAGCAAGTCTTGGGGGCCTCTTCACAGTGCTGGCCCTGGACTGATACTGTGTGAGCCAGCACTCAGAGGTTAAACAGCAGAGAACTGATTGTATAAAATGAGTTCCAGATTTAGGATGAAAGCTCAGTTGATACATCCCAGGCTCCATTCCCTGGGAAAATAAAGAGAAAAAGGTGAATCTCATCTGGTGGTGCTGGAGAAAGTGCCCTCAGAGAGAGACAAGCATGCAGGGAGGGGACTGGGGGCGGGGCAAGGCAGTTGTTACCATGACATTCCCAGCTTGCAGTTCCAAATCCAGAGCAGATGGAGAGTGTTAGGTTGCATTTCTGAGGCAGATTATAAATGGCACTAATCAGCTTGAGGTAGCCTTGGCATTTCCTGAAGGCTCCGTGGCAGCCTCCTGGAGGGACATTCAACATTCCACTGCAGAGAGCTGTAGCAGACCCTGCTGTTCGGGGCAATTAAAATTAAAAGGCAAGACTGGTAGAGTGGATTAAAAAGACCCATGACCCAACTGTGTGCTGTTTATGAGAAATGCCTTCAAATTCAACAACATAGGTAGGTTGCAAATAAAAGGATGGAAAAAGATATACCATGAGCATACAAATGGGAAAAAAAAAGCATGAGTGGCTATACCGATATTCAATAATGCGGACTCCAGAGCAAAGAAGATAACTAAAGTCAAAGACGGACATTACATAAAGAATCAACCCACCAGGAAGACATTACCATCCTAAACGTGCATGCAGAAAACAACAGAGCCTCAAAATAGGTGAAGCAAAAACTGATAGAGCTGGAAGGAAAATCAGACAAAGCCACAGTTATGGTTGGGAACTTCAATACCCACCTCTCATCAACTAATAGAAACACTGGAGAGGAAATCAGCTGGATATAGATATGAACAACACAACCTACCAACAGGATGCAATTGGCATATATGCAACACTCCACCCAACAGCAGCAGAATACACATTTTTTTTTTTCAAGTGCCTATGAATATTCATAAAGATAGACCATATCCTGGACCAAAAACAGATATCAAAAAATTAAAAAGATTTGAAATGATGCAGAGTGTATTATAAGAGCATAATGGAATCAAGCTGGAAATCAGTAACACAGAGACCAAAGGAAAATCCCTAAACACGTGGAGATTAAAACAAGTGTTTCTGAATAATACATGGAGTAAAGAGGAAGTCTGAAAGGAAATGAAAAAGAATGTAGAACTGAATGATGAATGAAAATGAAAATACAGTGTATGAAAATATGTGGGATGTTGCTAAAACAGTGTTGAGAGGAAAATTTATAGCACTACATGCTTACATTAGAAAAGAGAAAAGGTCTCACATCATAAATCTAAGTTCATACCTCAAGAAACTGAAAAAGAAGAGCAAAACAAACTGAGAGCAAGCAGAAGGGAAGAAATGATAAAGTCCAGACAGAAGTCAATGAAACTGAAAATAGGAAAACAGTAGAGAAAACTAATAAAACTAAAAGTTGGTTCTTAAAAAAAAAATCAATAAAATTGATAAACCTCCAGCAAAAATTTTCACCAATATCAGGAATGAAATGAGACTATTACTACAGATTCTGCAACAATTAAAAGGATTATAAGAATAATAAGGAAATAATATGAATAACTTTATGTTATGAGTATAATTTGTAAATTTTAGTATTTAGAAGAACTGGACCAATTTCTTGAAAACCTAAAGCTGCCAAAGCTCAACCAAGATGATATAGATAATCTGTATAGTCCTACAACGAGTAAGTAAATTGAATTCATAGTTGAAAGGCTCCTGAAAAAGAAATCTCCAGGCCCAGGTGCTTTTACTGGAGAATTCTACCAAATACTCAAAGATGAATTAACACCACTTTAATACAATTGCTTCCAAAAAATAGAAGGGGAGAATACATTTCCTAATTCATTTGATTAGGTCAGTATTGTTCTGATACCCAAATCAGAGAATGACAATTCAAAAATGAAAATCTGCAAAACCGTCTGTCTCATGAATGTACCTCACCAAAACATTAGCAAACCAAGTACAACAATGTATGAAAGAAATTACACTCTATGATCAAGTGTTATTTATTCCAGGTATGCAAGGCTGGTTCAACATTCTAAAATAAATATAATTCACCCTATCAACAAGGTAAAGCAGAAAAATCACATGATCAAATCAGTTGACACAAAAAAGGTATTTCACAAAATGCAACACTTATTTGTGATAAAAGCTCTTTTCTAGCAATATTGGACTAGAGAGGAACCATCTCAAATGGTTAAAGAACATTTACAAAAAACCTCCTGTCAACCCCATGCCTCATGGGGAAAGACTGAATGCCCTCTCCCCAAGACTGGGAGCGAGGCGAGCGTGTCCACTCTCACTACCCTGATTCATTCTAGTCCTGAAGTAAAAGACACCACAAAAGGCAAAGAAAAGAAGTTAAAGGCAAAATCATTGTAAAGGAAGAAATAAAATTACCTTATTTACAGGTGACGTGATTATCTATGTAGACAATCCAAAAGAATCTACAAAAGAACTTCTAGAATTACGGAATTCTGCAACGTGTGGGATGCAAGGTTAACATGCAAAACTCAACTGCCTTTTTATACAACGAAAATGAAGATGCAGAAACCACAATTTAAAAATAAAACACCATTTATAATCACTGAAAAAAGTGAAGTATTTGGTTATAAATGGAATAAAATACGTATAGAACTTGTATACTGAAAACTATAAAATGCTGATGAAATCAAGACAATCTAAATCAATGAAAAAACATTCTCTTTCATGAATTGGAAGCCTCAACATAGTAAAGATGCCAATTCTCCTTAAACTAATTATAGGTTTAATGAAATTCTCATCAAAATCCCAGTAAGGTTTCTCACAGACATAGATCGGGACAGCATTATCATCTAACTTGACCTAATTGGCATTTTAGAACACTAGGCTCAAAAGTACTGGAATACACCGTATTTTCAAATGCATGTGGATAATTTACCACATTCTGGGCCATAAAAGTCTCAAATTTAAAATGAATTAAATCACATAAAGAGGGTTCTCTCACCGTAATGCAATTAAATTAAAAACTAGTAACAAAAATATATCTGTAAACCCCTCAAATAGGTGGAAACTAAACAAAACACTTCTAGTGTGGGTCAAAGAAGAAGTCAAAAGGGAAATTAGAAAGTATTTTGAAGTGAATTAAAATGAAAACGAGCCATATTGAGATTTTTAGGATGAAGCAGCACAGTGCCTGGAAGGAATTTATAGCTCTGATTTCTGTATTAGAAAGAAGATCTCAAGTCAAAGGTCTAAATTTCTACCTCAAGAAAGTAGAAAAAGAAGAACAAATTAAGTGGAAGAAAGAAGATAAAAACAGAAATCAATGAGATAGGAAACAGAAATAGTAGAGAAAAATCAAACAAACTACAGCTGGTTCTTAGAGAAGATCAATACAATTGATAACTTAATAGTCTGAATGATCAGGAAAAAAAAGAGAAAAGATGAAAATTACAAAGAGCAGAAATTAAAGGGGAGCTGTCACTAAGACCCTACGGACATTAAGAGGATGATAACAGAATACAATGAACAACTTTATGCCAATAAATTCAATAATGCAGATGAAATGGACAAATTCCTTGAAGAACACAAACAAGTGAAGTTCATTCAAAAAGTAATAGGTAACTTCAATAACTCTGTGACTGTCAAAAAAAAAAACAAAACACAACAGAATTTGTAGTTAAAGCTTTCTCACAAATAAAACTTTAAGCCAACACGGCTTCACTTCCGAATTTTAGTAAACATTCAAGGAAGAAACAATGTCAATTCCACACAAACTCTTCCAGAGAATGAAAGAGAGGGAACACTTCCTGATTCATTCTATGAGGAAAGTATTACCCAATACCTAAAGTAGACAAAGATATTACAAGATAACTACAGACTAATATTCCTCATAAACATAGAGATAAAAGTACTTAATACAATTTTAGGAAAGACAAGACAAAGGAAAAAGATAATACCTCATGGAATACAAAGCTGGTGAATGCTTAAAAATAATCAGTGCAATTTAGCACATCGGCAGACTCAGAAAGGAAATGCATATGATCATCTGAATAGATGCAGAAAAAGCATTTGCTAAAACCGCAAATCCATTCTTGATTTTTAAAAGTGTGGAAACTTCTTCAACCAAAAGGGCATCTACAAAAGACATACAGAGTACATCGTGCTCGATGGTGAGAGATGGGATCCCTTCTCCCCAGGACCAGCATCAAGGTGAGGATGTCCACTCCCACTACTCTTATTCTCCATTATACTGGAGATCCTAGCCAGTACAAGAAGGCAAGAAAAAAAAAGCGCTAAAATAACATAGATTGGAAGGGAAGAAATAGAACTGTCTCTATAAGCAGCTGACGTGACTGTCTATATAGAAAATTGCAAAGAATCTGCAAAAAAATGATGAGCACTAGTGAGTTTAGCACAGTTGCAGGATATAAGGTCAATATACAAAAGCAAATGGTATTTCTATATAGTTGCAATGTACAACTGGAACTTGATAAGTAAAATATTATCATGTACAACTGAATAAAAAATCACGTAAAAATCTAATAAAATATGTGCCATATCCAGATGTTGAAACTGCAAGTCACTAATGAAAGAAATGTTTAAAAGTCCTAAATAAATGGAGAGCTATACAATGTTCATGGATTGGATTACTCAATATGGCTGAACTGTCAGTAAACAATCTGATCTTATGAACTTATTTCAAAATGGTCAGTCGCATTAAACATAAGGGAAATGGAAATTTAAAACTATAAAGAGAAATTAGACAATGGTAAGTATTGAAAAGTTGTGGAACCATGGAACCTGTCACTTACTACTGACACGGCTGTATAGTTGGTACAACCAACATGCAAAACTGGTGACGGTCAAATTTACTACAGCAGAAACTAAAAAGTTAGTTCTGACCTTGTAATTTTACTCCTAGATGTAAACCCAACAGAATGGCGTGTACCAAAATACGTGTGTGGAAACCTTAATGGCAGTATGATCCCTAACAAACCTAAAGTAGAAGCACTCAAGTATCTATCAACACTAATATTGTAAATAAAGTGTGGTGCATTCATACAATGAAAATAAACCTGTAGCCATCTGCGACAATGTGAATGCATCCATAAACACAAATCTGAACGAAAAAAGCCAGGCCCCAAAGAATGCATATTATATGATTATACAAAGTTCTTTATTAGGCCAAGCTAGTCTTTAGTGTTAGATGTCAGGATAATATTTAACTTTGGGGAGGAGGGTGTCGATCAGAAGTGGGCATGAGGGAGTATTCCGGGGAGCTGAGGATTTTCTATTTCTTGACCTGGGTGGTAGCTACAAGGATATGATCATTTTGTGATGATTCATTAGGAATTTATTTTCCTGAACAGATACTATAAAGCGGGAAATAGGCCACAAGCTATGAGAAAATATATGCCATACCTATAACCAACAAAAGATTAGAATCCCAAGATTATAATGAACTCTTGAAAATAAATAACAAAAAGAAAAAACGTCAAAATGCGTGAATAGGCATTTTCCAAAAAAGAAAAAAAAAAGAGAGAGAGAGATGTTTCATCCACAAATATATGGAAAGATCCAGCCCTTGGTTAGTCATAAATAAAATACAAATTTTAAAACCACAATGCGGTACCATCACATAACTACTAGATTGATAAAAACGAAAAAGTCAGAAGACACTGAGCATGAGAGAGCTGTGGGACATTGGGACACTGGGAACTCAGACACTGCTCAAGGTACAATGAATTCCTGCAACTACTTGGAAAATCATTTGGTGTTACCTAGTAAAGTTGAACACCTAGTTAGTATGCAGCCCAGGGATTTCATCCCAAAGAACACATTCTAGAAAAACTCTTACGTATTTATAACAGGAGACATGTTCCTACCAGCACAGTTACGTCAAAAACCTGATACAGCCCAAATGCCCATCAATGTTACAACAGATCCATAGGGCACAGAGGGAAGAGCAACACCCAAGTAAAACTTGCAGGATGCTGACATCGAAGGAACGGAGGCGAGCAGCAGGGCAGCAATAACCCAGAAAAGCTGATGTGCGCCGCGATGAAACATGCAACGTGAAAAATAAGAATGGGAAGAAAAGGAAGACCAACGACTCAGAGAGACGGAAGCACAAACACAAAAAAATTCAGACGTAGGCGGTAACATTCAAAAAGCTGTTTATTAAATTGCACAAAAAAAATTATAGGAAGCCAGGACATTTGAGGGTGGAGTACCAACATAGTTGATTTGGAAGTCTGCACGAAAGATTTATCTATTCTCCCCGATTTATTTATTTATTCATTCGTTTACTTATATCACTATGGGGCCACGGATATTTATTTTAAACTTTGAGTTATAATCCAACACTATTTATTTTCTTGCTCAGATTTTTCTGGCTTTAGCCATTGGGGGGCTCTTTAAATTTGCTGCTGTGACATATTTGACCATGGTGGGGTTTTGTTCATTTGTTTTGAGCATTTCCTTATTCTCTGACACTGTAAGATACTCCAGGCTCATCTTGTATTTTTCCTGCCCCAATTTTAGAATCATCCATTTCTCCAAGGAGTCCTGATTTTTTTTTCTTTTTTAGGAAGATTAGGCTGAACTAACATCTGCTGCCAACCCTCCTCTTTTTGCTGAGGAAGACTGGCCTCTAGCTAACATCCATGCCCATCTTCCTCTACTTTATATGTGGGATGCCTGCCACAGCATGGTTTGAGAAGCTGTGCATAGGTCGCACCCAGGATCCAAACTGGTGAACCCCGGGCCACCAAAGCGGAACATGTGAACTTAACCACTGTGCAACTGGGCCGGCCCCGGTGTCCTGATTTTTTTTTTTTAATTGGAGATTGGTATTGGAAATCAAGATTTGGGCACTGATATGCTCATTGTTAAGGGATGTCATTGCTCCTGGGCTCCCTCAGCTGACAGAGCAAAGAAATATATATGTGTATACTAGCCCAGGTATGTCCTTATCTATAAGCATTTCTATATATAACAATCTGTATCCATGTTAAGCTAACATGAGTTCATACTGAGGTCTCCAACTCTCATCCTTTACCACCTGGAACACTCTAGCCTCCTGCCCTTGCTTACCTGTAACTCCAGTGATGAGAAAGCTGCCCCCCACCATCCTTGATTGTTCAATTGCAATATACAAGTGTAGTAAAGTCAGAATTGTCAAGCCACATTCCCACGGAAAACAACTTCATAACTAGGGTACAGCAATTATGGACAGTTTCTCTGGCCTTTAGTCTTATATGCTCCACTTACTTCCAAAGCTACTTAAGTCTGCCCCTTTTTCTCTCAAGCTCTTCAGAGAAGTAGTTTTGTATTTCTGTAATACAATTAGATTGTCTTTGTCATATTCTCATTCCATCCTGGGATACTCCCAACTGCCTAATGATTTTTTTAAAACTTTTCATACATTAAGCTTCGTTCTTTGTGCTATAAAGTTCCATAGGTTTTGACAAGTGCGTAATGCGATGTCTGTCACTGCAGAATTATGCAGAATAGCTTCACCACTTAAAAATTCCCTGTGCTCACATATTCGAACCTCTGTCTCCCCTTGGATCCTTGTCAGTTACTGATTTTTTTTGTCATCTTCATAGTTATGCCTTTTCCAGAATTTCGTACAACTGAAATCTTGCAGCATGTAGCTTTTTCAGATTGATACTTTTCATTTAGAAATATGCATTTTAGAGTCATCCGTATCTTTTTGCAACTTAATAGCTCGTTTATTTTTATCACCAAATAATATCCCATTTTATGGATGTGCTACAATTTGTTTATCTATTCACCTATTGAAGGATATCTTGATTGCTTCCAGCTTTGATGATGGTGAATAAATATTCACGTGCAAGTTTCGGGTAGACATAGAGTTTCAAGTCAGTTGCACAAATACCTAGGAGCATGATTTCTGGGTTGTACTGTAAGAGCCTCAAAAATATAAAAGAAAAATGATAGAACTGAAAGGAGAAATAGACATATCCACAGTTATGGTTGGGGACTTAAGCACTCCTCTCTCAGCAATTGATAGAACTATTAGAAAATTAGCAAGAGTATAGAAGATCTGAACAGCAGAATCAACCAGCAGAATCTAATTGGTGTATACATAAAACTCCATACACAACAGCATAATACATATTTCATTCAAGTGCTCGTGGAACATTTGCCAAGACAGGCCATATACCAGGCCCTAAAACAAATATCAACACATTTTTTGTGTGTGTGTGAGAAAGATTGGCCCTGAGGTAACATCTGTTGCCAATCTTCTTCTATTCTACGTGGGATGCCACCACAGCATGGCTTGACAAAGGGTGCTAGGTCTGTGCCCAGGATCTGAACCCGTGAACCCCCAGCCACCAAAGCACTTGGACCCAACCGCTCTGCCACTGGGCTGGCGCTGACAAATTTTTAAAAGTTGAAATCATAGAGTGTGTTTTCTGACCACAATAAAATCAAATTAGAGATCAATAACAGACAGACATGAAAATCTCTAAATACTTGGAAATGAAGCAACACACTTCTAAATAATCTATGAGCAAAAGAGTAAGTCTCAAAGGAAATTTTAAAAAATATCTAACTGAATGATGAATGAAAATGAAAATACAACGTATCAAACCTGTGTAGAATGCAACCAAAGAAGTACTGAGAGGGAAATTTATAGCAATAAATGCCTACCATTAGAAATGAGAAAAGATCTGAAAGTTATAATCTAAGTTCCTACTTCAAGAAACTAAAAAAAAACAAAAAATAATAGCGAAAAGAACCCAAAGCAAGCAGAAGGAAGAAAACAATAAGCTTACTTTGAAATTGAAAATAGGAAAACAATAAAGAAAATCAATGAAACAAAATCTGGCTCCTTGAAAAATCAATAAAATTGACAAATCTCTAGCAAGATTAACAAAAATAAAAAGAGAGAAGACATAAATCATCAATGTCAGGAATGAAATATGATATGTCACTATAGATTCTGCAGTCATTAAAAAAAGAACAATGTGAACAAATTTATGCTTATAAATTTAATAACTTAAAAGAAATGAATCAGTTCCTCAAAAACCACAGCTACTAAAACTCAACTGAGATGAAATAGTCTGAGCAGTCCTATCACCACTAGGAAATTGAATTTGTAATTAAAAACCTCCTGGAAATAAAATCCTCCATTTAATGGTGGGTTTTCTGGAGCAAGGAGTCTTAGACCCTGATTGTAGCTTTTCCCACGTAAGTTAAGGAAATGGGGCTCTCAGTTTATCAAATTTTGCACTGACGAGTGAACTTCATTCATAAACTGAGTGATGGATGTCTACAGAGACGTGAAAGCCGTGCTTCACAGCCCCAGCTACAGTAACGTAATTTCCCTCCTGCCGTTAGTTCTTTCTACTGTGTAAGTAGAATGTGCTATTTTTAATTTCTTTTCCTTCACAATGATAATTTGCAGATCTTCTCATTTCCCACTGCCTTAACTCTACACATGACCCTTCTCTAACCTCCTCTTCAGGCAGAATTAATTGCTGCCTTATCCAGGTCTCCAGAGCACTGAACACACGGTGTGGGAATGTTTGCAGGACATCCTTACTTTCCTCCGAGGTCCTGGTGTCAAAGGGACAATGTCTTAGTCACAGGCCTTCGCAGCCCTCCTGCTGGCCCAATGTCTGGGACATAGCAGGCACTCTGCAATTTTTACTGACTTGAAATCCAAGTCAGGAAAATTGCTCAGGAATAAAGCCCTGAGAATGGAAAGCGGCATCGTCTCATGATTTTTATCAAGTTGGCTTCAGATTGGCAACAGAGCCCAGATGAACATCCAGGCTTTTTCAAGAGCAATCTGGGTGAAGGATGCCAATCTCCATCACAGCAAAGAAGTTAGTTCTGAGACATCAGTGAAAGGTTTTGTAAGCAGAATTATCCCTAGGGGATAAAAGCGATTCGTTTTGTGGGAATTACAACTGCTGAGTTTATGGTAAAATCGTACTCATCTCTGCACAGAAAACCCCACCTTAATGTCTCTAAAATAATATATTTTATGGGTAGAAAATGAGTGAATTGTGAGTTTGGTATTGAAATATCAATCCAGCTGTATTTATTCATTTCCAAATAACTTGGGGGGTTAGATACGGCCATGCACACAACTACTCACTGGTTGCTGAAGTGTCACGCACTTATTCGACGGAGCTCCATTTTCATTCAAAAAGCTAAATTTGCTTCAACAACTAGACGATCTGGCAGGAAGGTCTCTTTTGGGGGTTGAATTATTTAATCATCAGCTCTCCATCTTTTTCTACTTTAATGCCCCAAAAGCATATGGTGGCTCCAAACAGCAAGCTTGAGTCCCCACTGCTTGATTTTCTGTGGGGTCCATGAGGAAGCCAGGAGGGAGGTGTGGGGAGGGCTGTGGGCGGGCTGGAGGAGCCGTGTGCAAGCAGAGAAATCCTCTTCTGTTCCTCTGAGCTCCACGTTGCCTTCCCCCACGGAGGGGGGCGGGTCTTTCTTTTGCTTCTCTCTTCAATGTCATCACCACCCCAGTTCTACATTCTTCGCACAGATAAAGACTTGCAGAAGAAACAGAAATAAATAAATGTGATCCTTTTGAAGAATTTTTCCTCTTGAAATAATAATTTTTTGGTCACTTACAAAAAGAGATGACAACTTCCTGCTGAGCCTTTCGTGAGTATGACTCAGCAGGCCCTTGGCCAGTTTGCATGTTTGTTTAATTTCCATCTCAAGAGAGCCAAGGAGTAAAGCCTTGGCCCCATATTTATTGCAACAAAGATTTCTTGCTTGATGAACATTCTTGGCAAGAGGCCTTCCTACTTTAAAAGGCTGTAATCCCTGATGGCTATCAGCTTATCACTGTAAAGCCAGAGAGGACTGAAGATAGTGAATGAGAGGGGAGGGCTGGAGAGAAAAACCTGCAGGAGCGAGGCGTCCTTCTCCAGGAGGGCTCCGTGGAAAGCAGAGCCCTGGGCGGCCGCAGCACGGGCCCATCACTGCGATCTGGAGCAGGGTGAGCAGGCACCTGCCTCACTGGTCAGTTCTTCACTGGTCAGTCCTTCTGGACACTGGGCTGGGGTGGGTCCCTGGCCCTCTGATACTGGAACCAGGAGTAAGAGAAAAGACAACGAAGGAGGTGAATGTGGTGCACATTCCAGAAGAAGCACCAAGTTCTACAGGAGTCTGAGGGAGACCACTTTCTGGGTGGGAATAGTGCGGATCTGTGGAAGAGGTGGCATTCATACTGGGCCACTGGCTTCTAACAGAGAGGTGAGGGAATGTCCAGGTGGAAGGCCCCAGTCCACCAAGGTGTCTGCCACGGGTGTTGAGTCCTTAAGCACAGATGACTCACTCAAGGCATATTTTATAGGAAGGTGGCAACTGCTGATTAATATATTACTTCCTTTGTTCTTGATGTTTATTAACGCATTAGTCCTCACAGCTCCCCAGCCTCCCTCCTTTCTCCCCACCCTCCTTCTGTCCTTCCATCCTTCCATTCCTCTCCACGTCATCTCCTTCCTCCCTCCTTCCGGACTTGGTAGTCAAGTGCAGGGGGTGGAGGTGGAGGAGGGAGATGATGAGGGAAGGACACTCCGAGGAGGAAACATCTAAGCCCAGGTCTGGGGGATTGGAAGGAACCAGCCAGGAGTGAGGTGCGGCGGACAGAGGATGGCATGCCAAGGCACGGAAAGGCAGCCGCCAGCTATATCACAGAAAGCAAATGAGGAGAGATGGGTGAGGGCAGAGGTGGGCCAGGCCCAGGTGAACCGTCTGGGGGTCCCCGGCTGAATGCTGACAAGAAAGGCAGAACCGAGGCGAGTCCAGGGGCCAGGAGGCAAGGTGAGCAGAGAAAGGGAGAAGCTGGATTGGCGGGTGGGCCGTCGTGTCTGGGCTGCCCCTCTCTAGGCTCTGCGTCTAGATCTTGGATGAGAAGAGGAGGGTGACGGTCAGCATCGTGGTCACCCATCCTTTCCCATAAGCGCAGCTCAGGCAAGTGGAGCGCTTTCTGCAGCACCGAGGCCCACTGCCTTCGGACAGTGGACACTGTTTCTAGCGTCCTAGCGAATTTGCTGGGGCTGCCGTAACACGGTGCACAGACGGGTGGCTTGAACAACAGACGTGAAGTTTCTCACAGTCCTGGAGGCTAGAAGTCCGAGATCAGGGTGTCAGCAGGGTTGGTTCCTTCGGAGGCCTCCCTCCTGGGCATGTAGATGCCGTGTCCTCCCTGTGTCCTCACAGGGTCATCCCTCTGTGTGTCTGTGTCCTGATCTCCTCTTATGACTCTGGTTGCGTTGGATTAGGGCCCATCCTATCAACCTCACCTAAACTTAATGACTTCTTTGGAGATCCATTCTCTAAACACAGTCCCATTCTGAGGTCTGGGGGTTCAGATGTGAATTTTAAGGGGTTACAGCTCAGCCCACAACGGTGTCAAGTTCGCTGGCGTAGATTCCCTGCTTTCTGAAGTTGCTTTGGTTTCTCTCCTGCAAAGCCGAGAGCCGGAGGGTGGGGTCCCAGAGGATTATCCCCAGGCCACGACGTCTCATGGACTTCCCCAGCTGCATATGGAAACTGCACTGGACTGGGGCCTGCTGTTTTCCCCTTATTAAAACCAGAATGTCTACTATGGCTCCCCCATGCCTGTCCCACCACTGAGATTTAGGAGCAGATAGTTTGTCTGCTGGTCGCAAGTCCACAGATGGAGAGAAACCGGGCCTCAGGAGAGCTCCTCCTGGGGCCTTGTTCACGACTGCCCTGGGGATTTAAAGGAGGAGATTTCAGTCTCTGAGTTGCTGCTGTAATGGGGTGGGAGGGGACCTGTGTGGTCACGGGGTGGGGTGGACATATTTTTCATGTGAGAGGAACCTGGATCTTGGGGACCAGCGGGTGGACTTCGGGGGGGGCAGAATTTTGGCCCCCATGAACTCTCTCGGTGTTCCACCCGTTATGTCACATGGCCAGAGGACTGTGCAGATGGAATTCGGGTTACTAATTAGCCAACCTGAAGAAAGGGAGATATCCTGGATGACCTGGGAGGGACCCATGTATCCATGTAGTCACAGGAGCCCAGAGGAGGAAATCAAAGGGATCTGAAGCATGAGGAGGACTCGATGGCCCACTGCTGGCTGGACGATGGAGGGACCACGTGGAGAGAGTGGAGGAAGCTAATTCTTTCAGTGAGCGGTGGGCTTGGAAGAGGAACCCCAGGGGGCAAACCCAGCTGGCCCTTGAGTTTAGCCGGTTGAGACCCTGAGCAGAGGACGTGGCCGTGCTGTGCCAGGCTGCGGACCTACAGGACTGAGCGATGGCAAGGTGGTGTTGGGAGCCGGTGAGGTGGTGGTGATCCGTTACGATGCAGACCAAGATCAGAAGACATGGTAGGGTGGGCTCGACGAGGCGGCGCTGCACGTGCAGGTGGAATCCACAGTGGAAGGTGTGCGGCGTCACCACCCTGGAGAAGAAAACGGTGTCCTGATGGCCACAGGCAGCTCGGAGGGAGAAGCAGAAAGAGTGAAGCCACCCGATTGGCCCACGGGACAGAAGGACGCATCACGGCTTTCTGAAATGAAATGTAGGTAATATCGGTCTAATTTTTTTAAAGTCTTACATTTATGTATCTTAAGAATACAGGATAACATAGCCTATAAAATTGAAATCTTCAACAAGGAGTTAAAAAGAGGATAAACAAATGGCTGAGTCAGGGGACAGGAAGAAACATCACAAAAATATCCCTCTGCTTCTCTCACACACATTATTTGTTTAATCAGTCCTACCATGGAGTCCTACTAATTGCCACTGTTAACTAGTCCTATTGCAGTTTGGTTTAAATAATAACATTTCTGTAACAGAACAACAAAAAATACAAAATAATATACGGTTTCAAGTAAATACCTGTATTTCATATTATGTTAAAGTCATAAGCTATGTGAGGAACTATTTATTGTATGTTATATCATTATGGGTCTTTTGGTCTGATAAGGCTGTGTCTGGGGGTTTCTGTCTAAAAAGTCAGTCACCCTACTCGAGAGTGAACTCTGAGCACCGTGAGAGCAGGAGGAGGCGCGTGCAGGGAGTTGCCCGGCTCTGCGTCGGAGCCGGAGCCCAGGGAGGAGGTTTCTGAGCAGGCGGGACCCAGGGCTCCGAGAGCGCCTCACAGGGCTGCTGTGGGATGGACCAATGTACCTCGTATTTGCTCCCTGCCAGATGGGGGCAGAACAGAGGCCGGGTGCTAGTTCACTATGAGAGCAGAGTACTCCACACAACAGCCTCGTGCCATTAGGAAAGAATAAAAGCTGCAGAAGCCAGATTATTTGCAAGAAATAAAAACATTGCAGTTAATGAATAGAAGCCAAAGAACTACGCTTTCTTGCTTGTATAACAAAGGAGTGCTCATAACCTTCATTCCTGTAGAAAGACGTGGGGAGGTGAAAACTCGCTGTAGGAAAAAATGTCAAAACCTTTCTTGAGGAATAAACAGGTCTCGAAGAAGCCTAAGGGAAAGGTTTGCATTTCTTAATGGTGGATTTCTCTTGTGCAGACATCGTGCATGCAAGGAAGCCATTTAAAAAGAAAGAATTGAAAGAAAGAAACAAGGGTGGGTACCATTGCCTGGCAATAAGTAAACTGGAAACGGCCTGGTGGCTGACAAAGGCATGTGTGTGCATGTAAACACTCACACCCGTGGAGCGAGGATGGGCCAGTTAATGACGTCGGAGGGGCAAGAGAGAATGGCAAGAGCCTGGGGACCCAGATGTCGGTCAGCAGGGATAAATAGGCCCTCCCCAGGAGGGAACTCAACACAGCCATTAAGCACTGAAGGAGCAGCTTTGGTGGCCGAGTGAAGACTTCACTCCCTCTCATCTGCTGTTGGACATCACCCCAAAGCATTCAGAAGAAGTGGAAAAGCCGAGGCCACCCCTTGAAAGCAGGGGACAGACTCCTTCCGTGTGGGTCTCTCATGGTGGCACTGGGGCAGGTTCCTAGTGTGTCCCGCCTGGGCGGTGTCCCCATGGTGCATGGTGAAGGACACTGGAGTGAGTCTGAATGTCACCTGGGACACTTGCCACACTGCTGGGCCCTGCCTGCCCCATGTGGCCAAGGAGGGACCCAGGTGACCTGAGGGCCTGGCGGGGCATAGGGGAAGACAGGAGCTGAGCTGTGTGAAGCCACATGTCCTGCGTGTGCCTCTAAAGAGTGGCTGTGTGTTATGACACGTATAACATGTGTATACACTAACGTATAAACTCCACGCACGCATGCGTATATGTGTAAACGTTAAGCCCAATAGCTCACTGGCCGTGTCACATGTATTGACTTTCTGTTTTACCCCCCTTTCCATTGGACTCACTTTATCTTCCACTCACTTGCCACCATTCACGGGGTGGGCATCCTTGCTGCTAAATAGGAGGACACGCCACTCCCTGTGCAGTGGCACGAAAAAGGAGAATGCACCAGGCTGGGTCAGAGCAGAGGAAGGTGTGAAAACTGGGAACATCTCACAGTTAGAAAACAATAAGTGGGCAGGAAACAAGAGCCCTGGGTGCAGAGGAGCGTGTCGGGAAGAAAGGGCACGAGGAAGGCGTCTGTGTGCACGGGGTCAGGCCAAGGCCAGCTGGTGTGCGGCCTGTCAGGATCCAGTGCTATACTGGGTGGTGGTTCTGACTCCTCCTTCCATGTGGTCACCTGTGGCAGGTGTGTGTGCAAGTGTGTGTGTGCGTCACACTACAGATAATGAAACACCATGAAAAATCCTTGGGCTTTTTGATTCAAGAAATTATTTTTATGGTAATGGTACAGAAGGGAAGTCTCTACTTTTATAGAGTATTCTTATGGACAACTTTTTCTTTTCCTTTTCTTCTTCCTGGAGATTTTGGTGCAAGACTAATATGCGTGATGCCTTAGCCGTGGATCCCCACTTTCCTACTCCACAAAGAACTGAATTTCACTGGCTGAGTCTCGTCCGAGCCAGACCCCTGCTCTGTGCCCTCTGCACGGATGGCGCTCACGTCCCCTCTCCTGGGAGGGCGCCAGCCAGGCGCCCTGATCGTGCTCCCCCGGGTGTCTGAGTCTCTAGCTCAGGGTTTTAGGATGTCTTCTAATTTCTCCACAGCAAACCCCAAGCCCTTGTGTGCTGTTTCATCATCTCTTCCCTAGTGTTGGGGGCCAGAGCCCTCAGAGCCTGACATGGTGAGATTTGGGTCGCTGCGCAGAAAGTCTTGAGCACAGAAGGGCAAATCCCGGGAGGAAATCTGAGACCGGAAGGGAGGGTTATGAGCAGCCAAAAAGGCCAGCAGGCCGAGCTCAACCGGATGGACGGCCACTTCCTGTCTCAGAACTTCCTTCAGGCTCCCCACCCTGGCCAGCTGAGCATGGAGGAGCTGGAGGAAGAGCGCTGGCCGGGGTCAGGGGCCGGGTCAGGGGCTGGGCTGTGGGCCCGGCTGTGGGCCTGGCGAGACACTCACCAGTGGGACCCCGGGCCTCACGGGCCTTGTCGTCACGTCTGTGACAGAGGGAGGTGGTGTGTGTGTAAGAACAGTGTGTGGGGAAGTGAGTGTGTATATATGTGTGAGTGCAAGAGTATGTGTGTAAGTAAGACTAAGAGTGTGAGAGAGTGTGCATATAGGTGAGAGTGGGTGTGTGAGAGTGATGTATGTCTGTGTGAGTGAGTGTGCGAGAATGTGTTTAAGTGAGAGTGTGCATCTAATTGCATGTGCACACAAGGGTGTGTGGTGTGTGTGAGAGTACGAGTGTGTAAGAATGTATAAGTGTGTGAGTATGCATGCACGTGTGGACTTGGATCAAAGAGTGTGTTTGTGTGTGAGTGTATAATTGTGTTGTGTGCATGTGTGAGAGTGTCTGTGTATGAGTGTGCATGTGTGCACGCGTGTCTGGGAGCGTGTGTGGTGTGTAAGCGTATATATAGAAATATGTATATATTTAAAATGTAAAGACTTTAAAAAAACACAACCAAAGCGCCATTATCCCACCTAAAACACTTCATTAAAATTCCTTAAAACCACCTATATATAGTCAGTGTTCAGATTTCCCCAGTTGTCTCGTGAGTGGCACTTTCCCAGTTTGTTGAGTCGAAATCTAGACGGGGTTCTTCTCCGGCGCATCGGAAGGTCGCTCTCGCTCGCTCTCTGCGTGTTGTCAATCTAGTCACAGTCCGCCCGTCCTCTCGAGGTTTTCTCTGTCTGAGTCCCGCTTCTTCTAGACTTTGCCTCCAGACCTCACTTATCCCGTCCCTCTGTCCCATGTTTCCTGAGAATTAGCAGCTTAGTCCTCCAGGCTCAGACGTTTGTCAGGAGCAGCTCGTGGGGACGGCGTCCTCCTGGTGAGAGCACACGCCGTCTGCTTGTGTCTTGGTGGCTTGAGGGTGTTGAGAACCGATTCCGGGTGGAACAGCACTCTCGGTGCCCCGGCCCGCATCTGAGAGAATCCTCTGCGCTTGGCAGGCTCCGGGGCTCAGAGAGGGGCAGCAATGCTTGTCGTTTTTAAAGGAACTTCAGCTCCTGGAGGGAGGCCTCCATCCGTGGCCCACCCTGGGCAGGGCTCAGGGGGCGACGAAGCGTCTCCCGTCCATCTCCCCTCTCGTGGCTCGGGACCGGCGATGACGGTGCGGCCCTTCCTCCTTGTGACCTGTCCTGTGGGCTAGCAGCTGGAGGCGGCAGGTCTGTGGATGACCCTGCTGCACAGAGCCCGGGACTCCCTTTATTTCGGCATCTGCTTTGTCCCAACGTGTAGTGACGCAGCACCTCCCAGGTGCTGTGGTGAGATCTTAGGAGCTCTCGTTTGCCGGGGAGAAAAGACTCTGCAGCCCGTGGGCTGAAGCTGGGTTGGCCGAGGACAAAATTGCCAGACAAGTCACAGGGGACCTTATCTTGGATGCTTTCCGAAGGAAGAGAAGAAATGAGGACAGACGGAAACTGTGTGCGTCAGATTGAGATAGGGGACAGCTGAGGGGCAAGGGCAGCAGAGAGACACAAACAAAAAGGGAATAAAATAAGATAACTATCCAAAACCCTTTTTGGCCTATTTTCTTGTGTGTGGGAAAGATGCAGCAAGTGGGGCCTGCAGGACAATACGGGGACTGAAGGCGGGGGGCAGTGCCCATGCATGTGTCGTGGAGCAGATCAGGTCTGACGGCTGCTCACGGCACACCCCCCCCACCTTCCTGTCCCTCTTCCTATCGTCATGTGGATGCATCAGAGAGCTGCCTGGGAGACAGGAGCATCTCCAGGGACCAGGTAGACGGCCGGGCTGCCCGTGATCTTAGACGGCAAGTTAAGCACATGCCTGTGTCATGGTGGGACTAAACAGTTCTGGACGGTAGAGGCGATCCTAGAATCTGCGAGGGTGAAGAGGAGTGTGGTGAGGAGCCGAGAGAGGGCAGGGAGGGTGGGGGAGAGCACGGCCTTTGCTGTGTGTTGCGCAAGACGAGCCCTCTTTCCTCCTCCTGACGAGATGCTCCGTGGGTACCGGTTACCTGCTCATCATGTTGGGTTGGCTCACTGTTGTTCTGAGGAAGTTGCTTGTTTGGATCTGGATTCACTGTGGGCATTAGAGGGGTGGGAAGAGGCCAGCTGTGTGGTCACAGAGGGACAAGTACGCAAAGAGGCACTGACGGGCACTGACAATGGACAATGGTGTTTCCGCGTGGATGGTCTTCGCTTCCATCAACAGCTGTGTCACGGGAGGATGGCTGCACAGCGAGCCTAATTGCGGATTCCTGGCACTTCTGTGTTTTGTATCTTCCAGATTAGACTTGGGAACAAAATGGTGAATATGAATGCAACCGACGGCTCTGCTGACACAGCAGATAATGGCTTGAAGGGTGAAAACTCCAGACCAGGTCTGCGACCAGCCTTTCACAGCAGAGAGACGGCTCTGAAGCTTGGGAGCAGCCAGGTTGTCAGCTGTCTGACGCGGCCGATGGATGGGAGGCGGAGGGCAAACTTCGACAGACTTCCTTACTCCTTACTTTCCCTCATTCTTTTTTTCTCTCCCAACAGGAGGTTGGATGTGCTTGAGATTTCTGCAAAAGAAGAGGGGGGATGGGCAGCTTACATGTGGGGGCTCTCCCGTCATGTCTCAGTCCTGCCCTGCACAGCGGTGTCTCCTTCGGGCTTTTCCTCACTCGGGAAGACGTTTGTTGAGTGGCTTCTACTGTCACTACTGAAAGCGGAAGGTGCCGCGGGCACCACCCTCTGAGGTGAACTGTCAGTGAGCCCTCTGCATTGGGAGAGCGGGCAGGGCTGCCCCGTTCCCTTGACCCCGACCTCTTTGCACTGGGAGTGGCTGGGGGGAGAGGCTTCCCTGCCCGTGGCGGAGGGGGGGATTCTGTTTCAATCACCTCTTCTCCACTCGTTGCTGAGGGAGGGATTGCCACCCTAGAGTTAGGGGGATGATCCTGCTGGACAGATGGACAGCAGTGTATTACTCACGTGTGCTCTCGGCCTGGGGGAGGAGGACACGGCACACGGCACAGGACCACACGGGGGTGCCCTCGGGAACAGCGTGAGCCAGCAGGGCTGTGGGCAGTGGCCGTTGCGGTAAGGAGGGTGGGGTGCCCTGGTTCCAGTGGGAGAGTGTGACTGGTCCTGTGAACGGTTCTGCGGGTGGGCAGGAAACTAAACCCGCAGCTCAGGGATGAGCAGGAGCTGCCTCCGGACCATCCGGCAAGAGGCTGTTTGGGGGGACCTTCGGGTGGAGCAGAGTGCCGAGGGGGCCTTGCAGGTGCACTGTTGCAGGCTCTCCCGACTCTACCAAGTGTCCAGGCAGCACACACTCTTGAACCTCGCTTCTAAGCCCTGTGCCCTGAAACGGGATGCTCCAAGAAGTCACTGGTAGGAACAGGAGGGCCTACCAGGAGGGGAGCAGACAGCTCGCCTACCTGCAGACTTGCAGCTGAGTCCCGCGGCCCTGCCTGAGCTGCCGGGGTGCAGACAGGAGACCCTGGGGGCCTGAGCGCCGTCCCCGGGCAGCTCCACAGCTCACTCACAAGGTGCAGAAGAGGCCCCAGGGGGTCCTGCAACTTCACTCGAATGGGCACGGAGGTCCCAGAACATCACAGGCTGCCCAGGTGGTCGAAGCAAGTAGTCGTTCAGCCACTCCAGAACAGGACGGATGGGGGAGTGCCGGTCCTCGAAGACTGAGGGGGGAGGCTGGGGGGACCATGGCTCGTGTCTTAGGGGCTCCATGCAGATCCTAGTAACAGAGACTGGAATGCAACAGCTCAAGTTATGGATTTTGTTTTTCTCTTACCTAACTCGAGGTTGTCCAGGGGTAGTTGTCCAGGTGATAGCATAGCACAAGGTGGCCGAGCCACTGCCGTGGTCCTTGTTCTCTCCAGGAAGGAGCGGAGGACACAGGCCAGAGGGCAAAGGCTACCTGCCAGGAGACAGTCTGGAAACCTCCACTTACATCTCCTTGGTCAGACTTAGACATGGCCACTCTTATCTGCAAGCAAGCTGGAAAATACTGTTCCAGGTTGGGCACGACGCCAACAAAACTGGGGTTTCTGTCGTTCAGGAAGTAGGGGGACAAGTGAGAGCCCCGCTGGGGGAAGACTTGCTGCTCAGGGCGCTCAGAGAAACAGGACGTGGCAGCGAGGAGAACGTCCCTTCTCCCTCCACAAGCCCTGCGGGGTCCCTGCAGGCAGCCTGGGGGTGCAGGACCATGGAGCGAGGGATCCTCGGGGGACCTGGGTACAGGAATCGACCTCTGTCCCAGACAGAGAAAGAGAGGCAAGGATGGCCATCTCAGAGCCTAGAGTGACACCCCTCCTCTTCCATGGTCTTGGGAATGACTCACGGGGTGAAGCCACTGATGGAAGAACAAGTCAACAGGAGCATGGGCCAATTGCACAACCCGCAGACTTCCAGAAGACCAGGGAACAAATGGCCCCACAAAGCCCTGGAGACCAGTGCCTGGAAACACAGACAGTGGTGGTTTTCACACCGACCTCAAAGTGACCAAATTGAGAGTCATGATTAGACGAGAAACGGCGAGTCTAATTCGCACACTACTGGACACCTCCACTTCTTGCCTGTGGGTACGGCAACGGGGTTTTGCAGGCTGAGCTCAGCTGGAGGTGGTACTCAGGGCAGCCTGTGCTCTGATTCCTGAGTATAATATTGTGTGGCTGTTTCTGCTGAACCTCAGAACACACCTTTGCAATGAGACAGCGCACGTGTGTTTCGCACGACACTAGAAATACCGGCAGCTTGGGGGCGAGGAGAGATACACCACCTGGACATGTATCGCGAAAAGAATTCCTGGGAGAATTCTCGAACATCAGTACAGCTGGAGATGTTGTACCATCCCTCATCCGAGCGGCTTCGCACCCAGCGTTCTGTCGGCGCTGGAGGGCAGCCCACGGCCTCCCCTGCTGTGCCGAGCGAAAGCTCCAGTTGAGATGCGCTGCACACTGGGAAAGACGGAAACGAGGTGCTCGGAAATCAAACTATAATAACGTGGAAAGCACAACTACAGTCTGCTCTTGCTCCTTACCTCTGGATCTTTCTCAAGAAGCAAAACAAAGAAAAAATCACCTACAACGGAAATCAAGAAATGCAGCCCTGGTGTTGAGCGGTCCCACACACGGCCGTCCCCGAGAACGCTCTGCACGGCCGCTGTGAGCACGCGGGCAGCAGCCAGCTCCCACTCAGCCAGCCTGTGGAGGGGGCACTCCGGGCCACTGTGGCTCGTGTCCTCCCGGACTCACTGCCCACCTGCTGCCAGCCCGCTCCGGGAGATGAGGGCAGACGTGTGTGGGAGGGAAGGTGGACAAAGGAGAAACTGGGGTGTGCTGGAAAGGCCAGCCGTAAAAGTATTCCAAATATTTCTGAGCCCCATTTTTAACTTCCTGCTCAGTTCTCAACATTTGATACAGCTGTCAGTTTAGCCAAACCTCCTCCTCTGCTGGAGCCTGCCTCTCCTCCTGGGTGTTCATGGACACAGGAGCCGCCGTCCAGGCCGGCTGCCCCCTGACCGCACTCTTGGGAGACGCGCGAGTCTGTTGCCATGGATCACGCTTCCATCCAAACAGAACAACAGTAGCTCATTTATCTTCCCCAAGTTAATATGCGCGTCTGAACTAGTGGAAAATCTCCAGACGTAAACCCAGTTGTGTGCGTTGATGTGCTTTCTCTCTTCCGCTCTCGATTTACCCTTTGCTCTGATCTCCTTTCAGGGGGGTCAAGCAAGTCTTTGGAAAGTCCAGAGAAGCCCTGCCCTTTATGCCGTCCACTTTCACATCCAAGTGACATTAGCTCATGTCACTTCAGAAAAGGGGGGACTTCTTGGCAGATGCACGTCATTTGGATTCAGCTCGAGCTGAGTGCCAGGACACGATGTTTCGGGAAGGACAGTATTTTCCGCTAGGTTCTGGTTTTCCTCTCCAAAAGGACAAGTGCGGAGCTCAGACCTGTGACAGCGTGTCTTAGAAGCAGATGACGAATGGCCTGAAGCGCGGTTGCGCCCTGGCTCCATTTAACAATGGCAGGTCAACAGTGGAACGCAGAGACCCTGCCTACGCTTACCAAGAGTTTGCTTTCAGCATCAAAAAGGACTCCATGCAGTCAGTCCATAGGAGAGTTTCAAGACTTGCTATGGCCTTCCTAGTAACCATTCAAAATTCTGTGCTTTTAATTCAAGCTGACAATAAAATGTCTCTCTTTGTGGGCTGCTTACGTTCTGCATCCCAGGAATTTCAGTGACATCAGCCAACGCTCTGATTCAGGCTTGCTTTTTCTCTTATCCAATGGGACACCTGTGCCCTTCAGAGGGTTGGAAAGTTGCTCACTATTCAGAGAGCTGGTCAGCAAGTGAGGCTCGCCTTGTTCACCGTGTGTCGGGGAAGGCTGGAAAACACTTCCGATGTTTTGTTTTATGCTGTTTATGTTTGTTTCCCTTTTTCTCTCTTCTTTCTTTCCATCCAGGGCTTATCTCCCCCTCTTCACCAGACTTTCCTTGTCAAGGTCTTTCCTGACATCCATTTTGCTAAGTCTGTTGTCCGGTTCTCGGCTGTTATCGGACTTGACCTGACACTCGGTTTGACGGGGCTGACAGCTCTTTGCTTGAATCTCCTCTCCTCTTCGTCTCCACGCACAGCAGCCCCTGGCTCTCCTGTCTCTTGTGTGGTCTCCTGAGCTGTGTGCATGCATCTCCTGACCTCTGAATACTGGCATGTTCCAAAGCTGGCCTCATTCCTTTCTTTTTCTCCTCTATCTGCGCTCACTCCCTAGTTGCGTCTGTCTAGTCTCACGGTGTTTAACACCAACTGCGTCTATATCTCCCAATCTAAATGCGTCTCTGTGTCTCCAACCCAGTACCTCCCACACTGCCTACTCTCCGTTTGGAAGTCTGACAGCATCTCAAACTCAGCCATCCGGACAGAGCCCGCCTGCCAAGCTGACTACCTCGAGGTGCTCCTGTCTCAGGAAGCAGCCGTCCGTCCTCAGCCCATCCTGAGGCAACAAATACCAAGTCTTGTCTCACATCCCACCTTCAACCCCTTAGCACAGCCCTTTGTGTCTACCTTGAAAAGATGTGTGGAATCTGGTCATTTCCCACCACCTCCATCATTAACTCTCTGGTCCAAACCACCACCACCACGTCTCACTGGGACTATTACCACAGCTCCTACTGGTGTCCCAGTTTCTGCCCTTGCCCTCCTACAGTCCACTGTCAACACAGCCTCCAAAGACAATCTTTTAAGGCATAAGTCAGGCTACCTTAGTCTTCTCCCTGAGCCCTTCTCCAGATGCTTTATTTCACTCTGAGTAAAAGCCCTTAAGGTGGCTCCAAGACCTTCCACACTCATCCTTTGTTACATCTGTTATCCCACGTCCACCCAACTCCTCTCCCCTTGCTCCACTCCTCCGGTCCATGGGCCCCTTCTCCTTGGATACACCAGGGACATGCCCACCTCTGACCTTTGCCTCAGCTGATCCTCTCTCTGGAACACTCTGCCGCCAGATTCTCTCTCACATCCTTACAGACTCTCCTCCAATCACACTGCATTGGTGGGACCTTCCCTGAATGGTCTCAATGACAACAATGACAACGATCCCCACCCCGACACACAGAGTCTTTATCCTCGTTACGCTACTTGGCTTTCTCCAGTCGCATGTCACCAGTTGACACACTGCTCATTAACCTGCTCACTATTTGAACGGTTACTTCCTCTCTCGCTCTCCACAGAGGGAGGGTCTTTGTTTTGTTTGCTGCTTTGTCTTGGGCACCCAGAATAGTGCTCGACCCAGACAATACTCAAAAATACTTATGGAATGAATGAGTTAATTCAAGCCTTGATTTGTATTCTTTTGTGTGTGGCCCATTTTGTCATTATAAAGTTTAAGAAGAGAGAGGAGAGCTTCAGAAGGAGGCTGCTGCCCACATGCTCCACCAGGGCCTCCACTTGGCGTGGACAGCAGTGTGGGCAGGGGCCAGATCTCCTGAGCGTATCCCAGCAAAGACTGCGGTATGTCACCAACATTAGGATGGGCTGTGTGCTCCAGCAGGGCCTGCGATGACCTGCAGGCCACATTACACAGGGTCCCCCTGGGGGGACAGCTGGTCTACCAGAAGAGTGGCTTTAAGGAGCAGGTCCAGATCTCCCAGTAGTAAGGACCTACCATTTCCTCACCCTACGCTGTCCTGACAACTTTTCTGTAAGTTTGATCTATTTAAAAATGAATCATTAAAAAGAAAGTGGAGAAATTCTGGAAGATAAAGTATCCTAACAAAGTAATATTTCCGATAATGAGCTTTCTATCAGACTCGGTCAAAAATTTAATTAGCCCTGACATACTCTACTCCCTCGCATTAATTATAGCAGAAATATCCAACAAACGGAAATGATGGTTATTCAGTTTTCAGTCAGGGTCAGAATGATACAGAACTCTATTCCCCACAACAAAGCAGGCTTCTTCTCTATGGATTTCCCAGGGTTCCAACTCCTTCTTTATTTTATCTCTTTTTAATTTTTAAAATAAGATGCTTTAATTTTGAAGGTCCTTAAAGAAAATTTCAAAAATACTAAGAAGTGGGGAAAAAGAACAAAGAAAATCTAATTCCAGCCCTTCTTAATGTTCTGGTGCATCTCCTTCCACATTTCCAGAAGCAGGCTTTGGTTTGGTTTGAGGTGGGTCTGAGCATATTTATGTATGATTTTATCCTCGGTGTCTTTCTCCTTTCATCTCTAGTATTTTTCCACACTGCCTCATGGTCTTCCTCAGTGACAGCTTTAGTGGCTAAGGAGACTCCATCACGAGGAGTGCCTGCTGTGGGGGCCGCGTCCATCCCTGCGGAAGGCAGAGCTGTGGACGGCTCCTGCTGCGCTATCGAGTCGGCCTGCTCAGGCCGCGCTGCTGCTGTGCTCCTGGGCCCCAGACAAGCAGTTTCCGATTGGACCAGCTTCCCTAGGGCTTTCTGTTACTTACAACCAAAAGCATTCTGTTCTAAAATAGGTAATATTGAGCAACACTGGAGCCCCTCCAATGAATATTTCTGAGGTTTTTGAGAGAAAATTGTTGGCAGCCTCAAAATGTTTTAGCACAGACTAAGAAGAGGGGTGCCCTTCTTGAATTTCCAAAGCTGCCACAAATGGTCTGCTATTCCAGCTCGTTCGTACCTGTGTCTGTTCTTAGGGGGCCTCCTCTTGAGTCTTCCCACCCAATCCCATGGTGCCCTGGTGATGAGGGAACATGGTGCCCACTCCATCCGTGGTTGCTCTCCGTCCAGGGGGCCCAGTAATCCCAGCCTCCCAGGTAGGAGACCCCCAGTCTTAAAACAGTGAGTTAAGTCAAAGTGCCAAAAGCAGATTTGGAGGGATTTCTGACTTTTCTTTTTGCAGAAATAGCTCCCACTCGAAAAGTGGATAAACACATGGCAGGACAGAGAATGCCATTTTTTCCATGCTCTAATATTTTATATTTCCTTGAGTTTTAAGCTTTTAAAGATAAATATATATTTTCTCAGTGCCATTGGTTTATTTTGATCTCTTTCTATTCTGGTTTGGGACACAATGCTGCAGGTGACAGAGCAAGGAGAATCAGACCAGGAACTGTGACCAATGGGAACATGAGCGAGCCGGTAGATACGCGTGGGACCAGCCCTGCCCACCCAGACCGCCAAACCTTCTCAACTCGCTGCTTCAACGGAAGTGTGGCCAGCCAGGGACTTGTCTGCCAGGTCCTTGCAGAACACTGCTTTGTCTCGCAAAGCTCAAGAAGCTCAAGGAATGCGTCAGGGACGCCGAGGGGCAGGGGCCACCCCGTGGCCAAACTACTCTGTCAGTAGAAAGATGAAAAGAGAGCAGGAGCTTTGTTATCCAAAAAAGCTTAAGACCCTGGGAAGGGGGGCAGCAGGGGAAATCCAGCAAAGATTAAACAGTAACTTATAAAGAAGGACGGATGGGGGCTCACCGAGGGGAGTGTTGAAACAAATTGGATCCATGAGATAAATTACACGGAGTTATTCAACATCATTTTTGAAAAATATTTAATAATAAGAGGAAATAGAATAAATCAATAAAAATTACAATCTTAACTTTATTCTAAAAAGGTATGTGAGCCTCCAGTCCAGACAGTAGGGAAAACTCTCTAAGTTTAAAACTCTCACCTAGACATATAAAATAACAAATTGTTCTCAGTCCATAACTGAGCAGAAAAATGAGCGTTTAGAGAGAGTCTAGGAACTTGATGTGTTTAGGAACTTAATACGTGACCGATGTTGGGAGATGAGAGGCCAGTGAGGAAATGGACTTGCCCCCGGCTGTTCATAGGCTGAAAATGCCAAATTCAATCCCAAAGTGCCACACACAGAAAAATGAAGACGGAGACACCACAGGAAACAAGGAAGAATTTCTTATGACCTCAGGGTTGAGAAGGTTTCTTAGGTAAACATCTAAAGCTCAAACCACGAAAGGAAAAGAGTGATAAATTCAGTTAAGTTGAAACTTCTGAATTCCAGAGGACACTCTAAGAGTTCCAGTAGCGACGCCTGGGTCTAGGAAAGATATTAGTAATGCCATAACTGACCGGATTACTGAAAAAATATGAATGATCCTACCAGCAATAGAAAGTTTATAGAGAAACCACATTGAAACAAAGATCGCCTCTTCATATCCA
The DNA here is from genome assembly GCF_021613505.1 of Equus quagga. Classification (NCBI taxonomy): domain Eukaryota; kingdom Metazoa; phylum Chordata; class Mammalia; order Perissodactyla; family Equidae; genus Equus; species Equus quagga. The sequence continues at coordinate 90,648 of NW_025799870.1, read as the reverse complement.
ACCTTCTCTCTTCACCGCCTCCCTTCTTAGGCTGGTCGAGTGGCTAAATTTGGCCAGTGACATTTGAGCAAAGGGATGTCTATCATTTGTAGCTTTGGCCTCTAAGATGTCTCATGCAATCTTCTGTGGGCTCTGTCTTCTCTATCTTCACAGCTGGAAGAGAAGGCCCACAATGGGGAGCCGTGTAGTGGAATGTACTGGCTCCACTTGGATAAGAGCCACCATCTAGGCTGGGTCTGCATCAGACTAGCATGTGAGCAAGAACTAAACATTTATCATGTGAACTTGCTGAGATATTTGAGCTGCCTGTTAGAGCAGCCAGTGTTAATTCCCTTCATCCATTTGGAAATTAGTGCCAAGGGGTTGCTATGTATGCAAACCCTCAGCTCCGTGGCCTTAGTTTTGGGTAGCAGGTGGCAAGGAAGCTAACACTTGGGCCTGGACACATGGAAATCCATTTTATGATCAGGTAAACATTTGGTAAAACTGTTGCCTGTGATCATTGGGAGGCACGTCATGTGCCTAACTGAGCTGACGGCTGGAGGAGGAGAGGGGAATTGGAAAGGTGCAGGGCCAGCCCCAGTGGCCTAGTGGTTAAGTTCATCACACTGGTCTTTGGCGGCCCAGGTTTGGCTCCTGAGTGTGGATTTACTCACTCATCTGTCAGTGACCATGCTGTGGTGGTGGCTCACATACAAAAAAAAAAAGAAAAAGGGAAGATTGGCAATGGATGTCAGCTCAGGTCAAGTCTTCCTAAAAAAAATGAAAGGTTCAAAGTGTGCATGGGAAAGGTGGTCCAAGAATGGGAGGAGTCAAGAGAAAACTAGGCAGCTTACAAGAAGAAATAAAAGAGAACCAGGAGGTCCACTCGTTGCAGTCAGCCAGGGTTGGGGCAGCCAGGGACTTCTGATCACAGGTAACGAGAGATGGACTAAAAGAAGCTTGGCCCACGCATGGCAGTAAAGCTTCTCCAGTGAATAGAGGGACAGCTGAGCTGAGCGTGTGGGCCTCCCATGCAAGCCTCAGGGCCCCAAGGAGGCCTCCAGAAAGCCCGAGGGGAGGACACAGTAGTGAAGAAGACTTGTCTCTATACTCGGGGGAAACAATGGTGGGCATAATTACTGGAGTTTGGACCTGAATGGAAGCAAAGAGACCAGAAATATATCAAGCTTTTGAGGAAATCATGTTGCCAAAGAAACCATTCACAGTAACAATAATGGCGACAACAAAGAAGTTGGTTGATTGAGACTCCAAGGCTGTACTTGGGCCTCTGTGATTGATTCACTTTCCAAAATGGCCACACTGCTCTCTCCCATCCCACACGCTCCATTACAGTGTGACCAACACACCTGCCATCAAGGGACACATTCTATGTTCTCTCCCCTGGACTTCAGGCATGCGTGGGCCTCTGGCAGAACTGCCATGGTGGGATCTCGAAGGCCAGGTCATCAAGGGTCATGCATCCTCTACCTGGTTCTTGTGGGATGTTTGCTCTTGAAACACAGTCCCCATGCTCTGAGGAAGCCCAACATGCCTGGAGAGGCCACCTGGGAGGAGCCAGGTCTTCCGGCCCTTAGCTCTGGAGGGACTCCCAGCTACCCTCCAGCACCAACTTGCCAGCCACGTGAGTGAGCCATTTTGGAAGTCAGTCCTTCAGCTCCAATTGAGTCATCCCAACTGACGACACTGCACCCTGCCCAAAAATAGTAGCCTATTTTTAAGCTACTAACCTTTGGGATGTTTGTTATGCAGCAATAGATGACCAGAACAGAACCAAGAGCAAGATGCAGGCTTCAATGCCTGCACATTCCTGAGGATAAATGTACGTCTTCCTCCCCAACACATTTCATATGTGGCCAGTAAAATGGACAAGGAGGAGCTTACTAGATGTGGTATCATAAAAAACAGTGGAACCGAGAGCTCTTCCTAGAGAGTTTGATGAGGGCCTAATCCAGAGGGAATCCGTTACTACTTTGAACCAATGACTGCAATGTGTCTTCTTTCCTCCCTTTTTCTGAATGAGGTTTAATTGCAGGCATCATGCCCTTCTCCACTGCTGCTGTAGGATCGAGGGGGAGCGGGGGATACCCTGAAGTTTTAGTCCCTAGAAAGACTTCCCATCTGGTCCTGATGGAAGGGGTCATGCATCCCCTGGACTCTGAGCTGGATGCAGGGACTTGAATGTGTCTTGTATGCTCTCCTTGGGGAGGGATGTGAGAATGTTTGATGTATGGGCAAAAGGGAGTCACCTGGTGGTTCATGACCAGCAGGGCAGGGTTCATGGACTATCAGTGCTCACCTGGCTCCGTACACATCTTCACATTCCCCAGACTCTTGCAGAGAGTTTGGTTATGTGACTGAGTGCTGGCCAACAGAAGGTGGGCAGCCCCTTCCAGGCCTGGCTCTAAAACTTTGTGCACCACCATCCACGTTTTCTCTCTCTCCTCTGTCCCCGAGGCTGAAAGCAAACGATCCTAAGATGGTTGAGTCACTCAGTAGAACAAGCCAAGGTCCCCATAAGAGATGATTCACATCAGATACGCAGTCAGCAAAATTAACCTTTTTTTGATGTTAACTCACTAGGATTTTGGGGTTACTTATTACAGTGAGCAGGGTTAATAAGCCTGTCCACTATCATGAACTGTGAACATATATATAAAGACTATGAATAGATATATTACAGAGGAAAAGACCCAAGTGGTCTATAAAAATGGAAAGATGCTCAGCAAGATGAAAATCAAAGCAGCACTTAAATACCATTTTTCCACCTATCAGATTGGCAAAAAGCAGTCCACTAATACCAGGGAAAAATAGAAACCCTTCAACGTTGCTGGTGGGAGTGTGTGGAGGTCAGAGGTCATGGCAGGAAACAGAAATTGGTCTAAGTATTTTAAGCAGAAAGATTTCCTGCAGATGACAGTGTGCTGACCGAATCAGGGGAAGGGTGGGAACGGGCCCCAGGCTGTGTCTGCAGGAGCGTCCCCGGAGCGTGCAGAGCTCCACCCGGCAGCAGGGCGACAGGAGATCAGGAGGCTGCTGTTGGAACCACGGAATTCAAGAGGAAACTCCTTTTTGTGTGTCCCAGAGGGAAGGGAGCTGAGTGGACGGCCAGGACTGCCCCTGCACAGACCCCACTGGCGGGGGAGGCAGCCAGACAGCAGGGGCCACCCTTCCTCTAACTCCACACCCGCCAGCCGCCGTGCAGGGCCCTTTACATGCAATCCTAGTGAAGGGACAACCTCTGACCCAGAAATCCCGCTTCCTGTGAACACAGGGCAACATGGGTAAGAGAATTTTTCAGGATTATTTGTAATAGTGAAAATTTTAGAAACAATGGACTCTCAGCATGGGAGTGGATAAACAGATGGCTTATTCACACAATGGAATATTACAGAGTGGTTACACTAAATGAACTAGATCCATATGCATCAACAAAGATAAAGAGCCAAAAATGTAATAATTCAAAGAAAAGGCATATGACAAAAAGAAACATGAAGTGTAACTCAACGCCGCATATTTAAAAAAGTACCCACAGCAATAATCTACCTTATTTTTGGATACACATGTTACTGGGCAAGGGCCCACTGCCCGACACGCGTAGAAGCCAGTACTACGGCACCAACTTTAGAGAAAAGAAAAGGCTTTATTGTGAGGCCAACCAGCAAGGAGACAGGAGGCAAGGCTCTCAAATCTGTCCCCCTGATCCAAGGTTTGGGGTGAAATTTAAGGAGTTAGGGGCTACTAAGCTGCAGCTGGACCCATGGATGCTGATTGACTGGCCTCAAATCAGTCCAAATACGGTAATCAAGCTGCTGGAAGCCAGGTTTTCCTTATTGAAGGACTTCTTGCTTCATAAAGAGCTCAGGTGGCAACATTTCTGAAGATTCTTGGCTCCAGGGTCATCCTGGGGCTATGGGTTCCCAGCTGGCCCATGCGCAGTGCTGTCTCTGTTATGGAGCAAAGTTTAGTTAATCTACAATCTGTTTTAAGGAAGCAAGACTAGTTGAAGCTGGTCAACGTTTTACGTGCTGTTTCACACACATCCACAGTGACTGTTCACAACACGTATGACCCTAATTCCAACAGGGGCTGCCTCTGCAGTGACGGGGGGGGGGGGGGGGAAACAGACCATGAAGGCATTTTAAGTTTCTCTGCAATATTTTATTCCTTTTTGTCTTTTCCAGGATCTGAAGCAAAGATGATAAAAATATTTACAAGTATTGAATCTTGGTGGTAGGCGTGCAAGAGTCTGGTATATCATATCCTGTATTGGTTGGGTTTGAAATGTTTCCCAGTTAAAACAAAAATTAGAAAGTGTATGCAGCAGAATCATATAAAGAAAACTAAAAGTAACTGAGATTGCTTGTCCCTGGGAAAAAGACAAAATATGATTATAATTTTGTAGTTTCCATATATACATACAGAACCTTGTAATCGACATCAGTATCTGTCAGCTAATGAGTAGCAGGAACACATCCGTGGCTGATGCGATAGAGTTCTTATTTGCTGCAGCGAGGGAGACCACACTCCATGGGCAATGTGGGTGATGGGTGGAGCGGGTGCTGTTTAGTGACTTAGAAGGTCTGAGGGCTGGGGTCCGTCACAGCGTGGTCTTGCAGGCATTGGCCAGATCCTGGAAATGAGGGCGTTGCAGGAGGAGTCAGCGATCTTACCATGAGAGCATTTGTTTCCATCTGAAGTTATGTTAGGTTGGTTGTGTGCAGTCTTACCTTTGACAGTTAGGGAACATTCAGAAGGGCCAGTGGTTACCTGGTGGTTGATGACAATGAATTCAGCTCCAGATCCAGAAATAAGACCTTGAGAACATGAACACTTCACTGTGTCTGGTTTCCTCAGCGTGGAATATGGGGTCGTGCTGGATGGTCTCTAAGAAAGATGGTGCTTCTTTACAGCTTGTCTACTTGGGTATTTTAAAAATAGTGATTGGGGCTGGCCTGGTGGTTTAGTGGTTAAGTTCATGCACTCTGCTTCAGCGGCTTGGGGTTCCCGTGTTTGGATCCCAGGTGAGGACCTACACAGCACTCATCAAGCCACACCGTGGCGGCGTCCACGTACAAAATAGAGGAAGACTGGCACAGATGTTAGCTCAGGGCCAATCTTCCTCCCCCCACCAACACCCCCGAAAAAAGATCAGCTGTAGTAGCTTTTGTTTAGAGCTGTATTTCTGATTTTCTTTTCTTTTTCAGTTGAGTGGGAAAGGATGGTAGATTTCTCCTCACTTCATCTTACTGAGGAAAAGACGTGCCTGACCATGTGGTGGACATGTCTTCATGATAGACATTGTATTTGGGAGAGAATAAATAGCTTTGTCATATCTGGCATGAAAAACACAAACCTATAAAGTGACACCAACAGAAAACAACCAAAGAATCTCATGTGGTCCAGAAGCTGGATTTCTTAGCCAAACCTGTGTCCAAGAACATGTGTAATTATGGCCACAAACTTATTTCTCTTGTAATTTCTCCCTTCCCATTTTAGCTCTGCCGCTCTCAAAATTTCTCCACTGGGGATGCCAAGCTCTGGGTTTACTTTGTTCTATCTTATTTATTTTATTATCTTATGGCAAGAGAACTGCCTCGCTGGAGGCCCAGCCTGCCTCTGGAGTGCCTGCTGTCAAATGCATTTGCAGAAGCCCCAGGGTCCACTGCCCCCTGTCTCTGGGGCTTGTACCATGAAGAGACACCTGGGCTTTCATCCCTCTGCCAGACATGAGGGCATCAAGCCGGCTCTCCACGCCTGTCCAGCAAGCACAGCTCTGCACGGCACCTTCCTCACCTCACCAGCCAGGCTGCATTGTACTAACCACATCTGTTATTTTCTGTGTTTCTGATGCTCTGACATCTGGGGTCCTCACCCTGGAGGGGCTGTCCCTCCCTGAGTTAGCCAGTTCTGGAGAGAGCAAATAGCTGTCCCAGGAGCATGCTTTTCAAATACAGACTAACCCATCCAGAGCCCACAGCCCACCCACCGCCTCTATGGCTCTCACACTTTCTCCCTGCCCCAATCTCCCAGGGTGGGTCCCAGGCAGTCAAGGACAGCCGCTGTGCCCAGGGCCCTCTGAAGTCATCCAAACCGGCCAATCCTGAGGCTTCTCACCCTGCCTTGCTCATTCCTTCCTGTGGAAGCCACAGTAAAGGCTCTCACCACGTTCCTCCCTCCCTCTGCCTCCTGGCCTACCCTGGTGTTGCCCCGTGTGGCCCCCATGGTGTGGCGTGTTCTCTCCTCCTGGGAACTGTGAGTGACAAGCTGTCTTTTCGATGGCATCACCTCCTGATCTGCTGGCCTCACTGTCTCCAATTTTCTGTTGATACACCCTATATTTGAAACACGGGTGCAATGAGCATGGGCCCCACACAGATTTCAGGTGTCAGCCGTACTCCTGGGAGGGGCTCACAGTTCTACATCTTCTGTTTCACAAACGTCAGCTCGTTGTTTTCAGCTTCGATGGCAGAATCTCTCAACAGAGTGGGAAGCCTCTGTTGTTCTTTCCGTGTCCCCACAACCCAAGAGATACACATCAGGCTACAGTTTGGACAAGGAGTTGTTTATTATTCTTGGAAAAATAAGGAGAGAGGAGGCAAGTCTTGCATCAGTGTGCTGGTCCCTGCAGAGCTGTTATCACGACTCCAGCCCCGTGAGGAGGCCGCCTTGTGAAAGGGACAGCTGCCCCCATTGCGCCCTGGACAGGCCACTGCCAAAGTGGAAGCGAGGCACACAGCCGTGCCAGACTGGGAGCTCACCAGCCTGGATGCTCCTGCCCGCAGGGACACAAGTGGTTCAAAATTACCTGCCACCCAATCCCCCAGCATGGAACTTCTGTTGGACGTGCCTCAGTCTGGAAAGACAAGATTCAAAAGGATAAAGGTCAAATATGAGCCAGTCAGTCTTGTCAACTTCATCTCCGCACATTATTTAAGTCAACAACAGTCATGAACTTGTTATGAACTGCCAGGAACAGATCCCAAATGAAATTCCCCCTCTCGATCACATTTATTTTTCTTTGTTAGCACAGATAATACATTTTGCATATTTATTACCCAGTCTCCAAGCAACACCAAAATTCAAACATAGCATCTCTCCATGATGCATTTGAGAAGCTGTTGGCTTGGGAATGACACCAAAAAAACAACAACTCAAGTGAAGATAATTTGGCCCTAATTTGCTTGCTTGCTGTTGTGTTATGGACTCAGAGACAAAGGGTGGATTTTATGGATCTTGAAAAATAGTCCCGTGTCACTTTAATTAACTAGAGCACGATGGTGAAACCAGAACATGGAACGGGGATTTTCCACTCCTGGCTTCTGTGGACGCTCCAGAAGGACAGCCACAAGCCAGCTCTGTGGGAACAGGGGTGCTCTCAGCCCGTCCACACAACCCCTCTGTAAAGGGTTCGGAGAGCTAACGGTGCGGTGAAACTCAACCTGAAAACCACAGTGACATACCATGGCTCACCCTTTCTGCCTTTTAGGAAAAGGAATGTAATCACAAAAGGCATCTGAGGGCGACTTACGCCTTTGCCTGTGATAGCTGTCTGCTAACAGAGGCTGCACGCACCTCTGCCAGGTGGCCTCCCAGCAAGGACAAGCAGAGGGAAGTTTGCCCTCAAAGTCCTCCGGCTCTCCTCGCGGATGCACTCTGCTTAGCCTCTCTCCCAGGTTTCCTAATGGCTGCCCATGGGGAAATGGCAGCTGCCTACCCAGCATCCATCGTTCCTTTCTTCCTTGACAGGAGTCTGATTTTATTCTGGGTGTTAGCTTCCAAGGTGTAAAAACGAGATGTTCCATCCTGCACCGGAGCCATGAGTGGTCAGATAACACAGTTCTGGACAATGAGGTGTATATGGACACAGAGGATAGGACTTCTGGAGGAGTTCTTCAAAAAATCGACTCTTCTGGTGTTTCATTCCTTCTCCTTCCTCCATTTCTTTCCTTTTTGAACCAGAATGCAGAGATGATGGTGGGAGGTGCAGCAGCCATTTGGGATGATGAGAAAACATGAGGGTGGAGGCCATGTCCAGGGACGAGGAACCCTGAGGGTGGAGGCCATGTCCAGGGATGAGGAGCCCCGAGGGTGGAGGCCATGTCCGGGGATGAGGAGCCCTGAGGGTGGAGGCCATGTCCAGGGATGAGGAGCCCTGAGGGTAGAGGCCATGTCCAGGGATGAGGAGCCCTGAGGGTGGAGGCCATGTCCAGGGATGAGGAGCCCTGAGGGTGGAGGCCATGTCCGGGGATGAGGAACCCTGAGCGTGGAGGCCATGTCCAGGGACGAGGAGCCCTGAGCGTGGGTTCTAAATATGACGGAGGATAAAGTCAGCCCCAGACAAGGCCTTGAGACGTCATGAAATCTTTCTACTAGACCTGGACTGCTTTCCTCAGAATTTCATGTCATTTGGGTGAAAATAAGCCTGTAATAAATAACCTGAAGGCACAATTTGATGAGAACCCCGCCCCTCTGTGGTCCCCCGCCCCTCCAACACACACATGGGTACCAAGACTCTGGCCACCTGCTCCTGCGTGGAAGCTCCTGCCGACTTTCGTTCTCTCCATTTCCCTTCCCTTTGTTCTGAGACGTGACCCCTTCCTTGGGTGGCAACCTGGTCTCAAGTAAAGCACTGTTTTCAGGGGACATGTCCTTCTCGGTGTCTCCTAAATGAGACAAGCTTTGCACCCATCACTGCCTTCCCCTTCATCCTCTGTCCCCATGGGTGTCCCTCCCCTCGGGGTCTCTCTGACAACACCATGCACATCTTTCAAGACTCAACACAGACCTATCCTCTTCTGGAAGGCTCCGTGCCCAGCCCAGGCAGCCTCCAGCCTCCTGTCCTGTGATTTCAAAGTGCCTCCAGCAAAGCACGACCCTGGGGTAATCAGCTGTTAACTCACTGTTTCCCTCAAGTGAGCTGGGAAAGGTCAGGAACGGTGTTCAGCCAGCCAGCCTGGACCCCGTTCCTGCCTCTCTAACAAGTGTTTGTTGAATGACTAAATGGGTGGTTGTAGAAGGCACTTCAAATTTAGCTGGATGGATATGTTGTGATGCTGTAGCGTATTTGGTCAGATATCCTAAGAAAGCCCAAATCGTGCCCTGGCCCAGTGCCTCCTCTTCTTTGGGAGGGACCGCAGAGAATGGCAACACCATCCCCGCTGGATGCATGAGTCCCCCAGACCGACACCAGCAGGAAAACTGTGCAGTCAGCCCACAGAATTTGAGAAAAAACATGCTATTTTAAGCCACTAAATTCTGGAATGGTTTATTGCACAGAGCAGATATTTGATACAAGATTCTTTCTCCTGATTTCCTCATTCCCCCATTAATGAGTCAACCTGAGCACTTCCTTGCTCCCTAAACGCACAGAGACCACAGACACGAATGGGATGTGAACATTGGCTTTGGGATGGTGTCTGCAGAATGACTCCAGGGCATGGCCTCATCTGAAGGCTGGCAGAGCGACCGGCTTCTCTGGGCCTTAGGCCCCTCTGTCCCCTTGCAGCCTGAGCCGGCACAGTCAGTTTTCAAAGTGTGCCTTGAGGACCAGCGGGGTTTCCAGCAAGGTGCCTTGGGGGCAAGGCCGGGGCATCTCTGTTCCCTGCACTGGGAGACCCTCCCCTTCCCCTGGAGAAGCTGCTCCTGGATGGGTTTCACATATTGGGCTTCTCTATAAAATTGTATTGGAGAAAGCATTCAGCTGCTTCCAACCTGTGAAAATCATTGGATAGACTACTTTTAGGGGGTTTGGGGACCTCATCTTGAGTAAGTGGGAGTCTGCGGCTCTGGCAGGAGCCTGCTCTCATCCGCCGTCTGGTTGCAAACATCCAGGGGCACCCTGTGTCCAGAGACTCCGCGGTCCCACACGTAGCTGGGGAAAGTTGGCATGAAGGCCGGAGGCTGGTGCGGGTGCCACATCTGTGACGATCGAGTCACCTGAGGTGGCGTTGAAGCGTTCTCGTTCTCGGTGAGGGCGAGCAGCCTCGGGCCCCACCGCGTGCAGCCCGGGCCATCTCTGCAGGGAGAGCGATCATCTCCGAGCTCCCGCAGCGACCACTCTTGTCGGGGAGAGAAAGCCTGTGGGCAGAGGCAGCCCGGAGACGCCTCTTCCAAGAAGGAGCCAAACCCTCGCATCCATCGGAGGGGGAGCTCGGAGTGAGCATTCCGCTGCAGGATGAAAGTGAAGGATTTTAAACGGCTACTCCAAAGGGCTGCGAATTTCTACCATGAAGTGGATTTATCCTAGTCTTCTGTCCAACAGATGCGCTCACTCTACGGGGGGCTGGGAAAACCTCGCAGAAGATTGACAGTGCTCCCCGGGGGTCCAGCCCCAGCCCCCCTCCCTCCTGCATGGCCACCTCCCACACAGGCCCTGCTGCTGTCCATCTTCCCTGAGCCCCCAGCCCCAGGTGGAGGAGGAGGCAGGTTGGTGCCACGGCCCAGCCTCCTCTCTCCATCCGCCTCTTTTCTCCTTGACTGACTCAGAAGGGCACGTGGAGGACACTGACCTCAGCAGAGGTTTGAGGACCCAGGGAGGAGCTGTGGCCAGTGTCTGCTGGATGCCTCACATGCAGTGTTTCATGATTCGAACCCCAGCCCCACGAGAGGGAGGCTAGTTATCTCCAGAGTGCAAATGAGGAAAATTGCTCCTGCAAAGTTGAGTGAGGCGGTCCGGCCGCACGGCTGCCCCGTGACCACGGGCTCCTGGGAAGCACAGCCTGTGGTGGTGGCGCTGGGCCTCACAGGGGGTGTTCCTCCCAGATTTCCCAAAACACCATGCGTTTCTACAGCTTTTCCTCAAAAATACTAGAAACCCATCCGAGTACACGGCAGTGTAAAATGACACTTCCATGAGCCATCAAGTTCCTATGCGATTAGAAAGGAAAATAAGAAAACAGGAAGCAACGCAAGTCTGCTTTCAGCATCTCCTGGTGAAGCGGCTGCCTCCTCTCTGACGGGAACAGCCAGGGGTTTGCTGGTGGCTGCCAGCAGTTCCAGCGCATGGCTGGCCCCTGCAGCCCCCACCTGCTGTCCCTGGGCCACAGCAGGCCTCTGTGTCTGCCCTCCCCTGCCCACTTGCTCAGGCAGGTGGCTTCTGTCAAGCACAAGTGCAGTGTGGAAACCAGCATCACAGGTGGCTTTTCAGAGTGACCGTGGACACTGACTTCAGATGGGCTGCCGGCGCGAGTGTGGACTCACTCTGCGTCTGCAGGTTGGGAGGATGCCACAGAGCCCTGGGGGCCTCCTGGACCTGGAGCTGTCAGCCTCACCCTCCGTCTCTCACTTTAGCAGAATCTCATCTTCTCACTAAAAGAATCACTTCAAAGGAAAATTTTAATTTTTTTCTTGCTTTTTTCCTCTCTGCTTTTGGGGTGACTGCTTGCATTACCTTGCAGAGCCAACTTCTGGCTGCACCAAGCTCTTGAGATGCTTTGCAGGGGCCGCCCATGCCTGCCTGAGCAATCCCACGGCAGACTTGTGGCCCACGGGTCCGTGATTGGTGCTCACTTCATCCCGAGATGGGAGCCATCCGAAGAGCTGCAGAATGTCTCCTGAAACAGTGACTCCAGGTGCCAGCGTCACAAAGCATAAAACAGGGATCTGCAATATGGAAGACACATTGCTTTCTCATGGAAAATCAGTCCAAAATAATTGCTCCATCCAAACGAGGCAGAGGATCTTCCAAATGGGGAATAAAGAGAGGGAAGAAGGGAAGCTGGCAGGGCCAGCCCACCCAAGTCCTGCCCAGCCTGGGTCCCAGGCCAGCTCTCTGCAGCTCCCTAACCAGGTGGTGGCCTGTCCCCTGGACCAATGTCATATTGTGAATCTGTTTTTTTTTCTTTTTGGTTCCACTTGTTGGTTTTCTAAATTGGCGTTGTTCATAAAAGTATTTCCAACTCTTCCTTGTGCCAGGCTTCCGCTGCTAAGAAGCAGAGTCCCTGTGACTGTATTCACACAGTCAGGGCTCGGCAGCACAGTCATAACGTGTCACTCTCATTCTAGGAGGCCAGCATCACCCTGATAGCAAAGTCAGACAAGGACACTACAAGAAAAGAAAATCACAGGCGCATATCCCTGATGAACGTAGATGCAAACATCTTCAATGAAATCCTAGCAAACCTAATTCATCATTAAAAGGATCACATATCGCGGTCAAGAGGGATTTATCCCTGGATGCGAGGATGGTTCAACACACACATCGATAAATGTGACGCACCACGCTAACAGAACGCAGGGTAAAATCACGTGGCCATCTCAATACATGCAGGAAAACATCAATAAATGTGACGAACCACGCTAACAGAACGCAGGGTAAAATCACGTGGCCA